>NC_067229.1:43124444-43426666 GCF_019924925.1 Ctenopharyngodon idella
TTCTAGGCCTTGAATGTGGTAATTACATTGCTTTCTATGGGGGATAAAAAACCCTCCAAGATTTCATCAAAAATATCTTAATTTGTGTTCCGAAGGTCTTACGGATATGTAATGACATGAGGGTGAGTAATTTATGACAGAAATTTTATTTTTGGGTGAACTAACCCTTTAGGAGTCACACACATGTGAGAGGACAGCCCCAAAAACCCGCGACACTCCAGTACAAAAGTGGGCATGACCCTTGCCTATCTACGGCAAGCCCCAAAGGGAAAATTTACGTCAGAATTTATTCGGCAAATGCGTTTCCATCTCCCATTATTCGCATTAACTCTTTGTCGCACAAGTCAAAAACCACCTCAAGCGAGCATAAAAACTTTTTTTGCGAATTAAGTGAAATTGGGCGTTTCCATCACTCGTTTCTGATGCGATACTTCAAAATGTGCATAAAAACAGGGTGATGGAAACAGCTCTTGCGATTTTGTAGTGTCATTTACCTTTCATTGTTGCCATTACGTCCTGTGGCTTATGAGTCACGTGACATTAAGGCTTAACTGATTGGCTTATAACAACCTGGCTGCAGAACTTAATGAGCAGAATGGGCAGATTTCAGTTTAGCAGAAGATATATTAATTGGGATTTTTTTTTCTCCGAAAAGCCCCCAGATTTGAAGAGGTTTTTGGTTTAGCTTCTGATTAACATTAACATATAACCTGTGCAGCCTTGATGATGTCATGAAAGATTACAAATTTTTTTTGAGAAATAAATGCATTATAAATCATGTGCGATAAGACCAGGAACAGCTATTCATGTTGGCTGTAGATGACTTTTTAAATACAAACAAAAGAAAAAAAAATAGCATCACCAGATAAAGAAGTCACTTTAAGACACTCTAGGTTGCATTTCAGGGTTTCTTGACCTTGTTGACCCATCGAATTGATGTCAGATCAGTCTAGAGGTGTTTTGAATCGCTAAGGGGTGGTCAAAGGTTAAGAATTACTTTGCTGGATAAAGTGCCAAGTTCGATCCAAACTTTGATTGATGTTGATTTGATACACCCCTGAAAGCATTAAAATGTTTGATATAATTAGGTGTCTGATAGCTTGAGCTCTATACTTTCTGCATGTAAATGGTCTTATATTCCGTTATCTATTGATTAGACAATTGGGCATTTTGTTGCAGATAACAGCTGTATTTTTAGGTACTGTTGAAATGAATGGAAGTCAATTATGCTTGAGGTTAGATTTCATGTAGTGATGATGCAAAGGGACAATGTGAAGAATCAATATTCACTGAGGGGAAAAAAACAAGCGGATGAGTTGAATTGAAGCATCTGAATGAATGTAATATATTGTGAGTGAGTGATCAATTTGCAAAAAGTCAGTTTCGGTAACAGGACCTTGACGTTGTGAAAGAAAGCATTTGGGTAATTTGCAAATAAAACCTCAAACTAAAATCTCCTCTGTCGACACACACCCACATACCTCTTCATAAAAGCCCTCAGGAGGCAGTCGGATGTGTCTGTTTGGTGGAGATAAAAACTCGTTCACTGGATCCCATGAGCTGGAAAGTTGGCGCGACACAATCTGGCAGTCACTCTACTCCTATAACAAGCGCTGCCACTAACTGAGAACGGGAAAGAGACAGCAAAAGAGCTGCGGGAAGAGAGAATGAGAGATTCATTCATTAATAGAATATTCCACTTTAACTAAGAGTTGGATAGTTACACATACAGTACAGGGAACTTTTTTTTTCAACATTTCAGGTTCAATTTAGTAGAATTAATGAGGGAAAGTATATTTTAGATGTCTTGACCTTTTTGCAGTTTATTTAAATGGTCCTGCAGTGTGACATTTTCTGAAGTAAATATTCCATGAAGTCTTGACTTTATTGCGCTCTGAATGCTTATGTAACTTTTAGAACAATATAAGTGAAATGTGGGAAATTCTGTCAAAACTTGTGTTGTTCTCAAAAGAACTAAATTACATATATATATATATATATATACACATTTTTTTTTTTTTAATGGATACATGACATATTGGCTCTATTTTGGTTATTATAGTTATCTATTTTAATATCGGATATTTATTTATGCATGCTCATTTCCATTATTTTTCCATTTAAACTTACCTTTGCCATCATCTAACACTCACTTAAAGGTGCAATATGTAAGAATTTTGCAGTAAAATATCCAAAGACCAGTGTTATATATTTTGTTCACTTGAGTACTTACAATATCCCAAATGTTTGCAACTATTTGTAAACCGTGAGAAAATTGCAATTTTAATCAAGGCTCCGGGACGTGTGAGGAGTCGCCTGTCAATTGCGTCATACCCGCGTTACCCTCGGTTTCCGGTTTTATTTTGTAGAAACCATGGAAACATCAAAGACGCTTTAATATTTACGTTTTAATAGACAAGGGAACAACTGTTTTGATATATTTACAGACAGAAAACTAATTGTTGTTATATAGCTCAACACGTTTAGTCTTATTGTTTAAATCTAATTTTCCTGATTTTTTGCGAGTACCATGCTTTACCATGCCTCAGAGAAAAACACTATTTTGTGAAGTAGCTAACATAGCATAATCAGATGCAGCTTTATTTTTAGTAACAGTAATACAGCATTTTCTCCATCATACAATATGTTTTAAAATTAATTGCATGCCATTTATCAACACAAGCCATCCAGCATTTAATATGATATTCTAAAATCGATCTAGCTTACTGCAGTGTGTAACAGTGTCTCACAGCATCCACTGAGTGAACGCACAGAGTAACGTTATAACATCATTTTCAACACAGTCAAATGTATCTAATATGATAAACAGAGCTGCGTTACCTCATACTCATGACCGGAAAAGCGGAAGCAGCGCCGGCGACTGTGGCATAATAAAAGTTCCACTGCTCACGGCGTGTGTTGCGCAATCGTTCCAGCGGACTCGTTCAGCTCCTACAACTCTCGGTCCTGCTCTGCTTCATACTACAGTAATGTTAATAATCGCATTCATGAACATGATTTCTTCCTGAGTCCTATCCCAATTCTTTTCCACCAGCCGTTGAGGTGAAGACCACATGTCCCAAGATTCCGCGCTCAAACTTGGCGTCATCAAGCTACGCCTTTGTTTTGAATAGGCCTCTAGCGACCTCTAGCGGACAAAATGTTACATATTGCACCTTTAACGTTAATCTTAAATGTTATTTTTTAGCAAATCTCTAAATGAATACTCATTTATACTGTACATTACAATGATGTCATGCCACAAATCACTTGTAACATTTAAAAAGTGTTTTTAGTGTTTTATTTATTCATTTATTTAGACGAAATTGTATATAGTAAAAGAAGTAGTATAGAATTTTGAATAATCATCGGCTTATCGGTTTTGGTCAGAATTTAAATATCAGTGCATCCTCACTGTTTTTGGCAGGGAAAAAATACATGAAAAGGGGAAAAAATGTATTATATGAGCCCTAATATGAAGTAATGTATGTAAGTTCCTAATATTTATTAAAAAATTCAAGAATGTTGTTTGAAATATGGCATTTTTGATGAAGTATATCATGTCACACTGCAGGACGCTGCTATGAGTGATCACAAATGTTCATATTTATTCATTTATTTAGACAAAATAGTAAATAAAGTAGTATAGAATTTTATATCATAATTATTGGTTTATCGGTATCGGCCAGAATTTAAATATCGGTGCATCCTCACTGTTTTTGGTAGGAAAAAATTGCATGAAAAGGGTAAAAAAAAAATATATATATGACACCTAATATGAAGTAATATAAGTGAATACCTAATATTTATAACGAATTAGAATGTTTTGGAAATATGGAGTTTGGGATAGAGTATATCATGTCACACTGCAGGAATGATCTCATCTGCCTGATTGTGACTGATAACACTTCAAAAGCAACAGCAGATTTTACACTTTTGGCATCTAATGGACTGTTTATGCAGACATATGCTGTACATTTTCAGCCTGATAGATGAATAAATGCAATATCAGACTCTTTGGTCTGTATTTAGCTTTTTAGCTGATGATGAGGAGGATTAAATGAGTCTTTAAAACTCACCCTAACCCTCCATTTTCCTCTAAAACTTTGTAACATGTTAATGCATCTCTGTGTCTGCAGTGACAGGGAAATTCTCTGTTGTGCAGAGAGATTGTTTGCAGGTTAGACAGATTGTGCTCTGAGGAACAATCAATATCCTTTAAGCATCAGGAAGTAGGCAGAGGGTGTGGAAGTCCCTTGTGGGTAATCCACACGTAAAATACAAACACATACTTAACCAGCCTTTCCGCAATTAACAAATTGTGCGATTCATAAATGTTTTATGGCGTGAGCTTGTCTTTGAAGCGTTTTGATGTCTCTGGGATCTAAACAAACGTCAGTGATCAAATCAGCCATTTGTGAATTGTGCGGCTTTAATTATTGTACGCTGAAAGAAACACTAGATGAAACTTTGTGCTTTGAATATCAAATCCTAATCACAGCGAATGACATATACACACACTCTTTTCTTAAATCATAGCTGTATTTATGCCCAGGGCTTGGGCAAAAATGTGAGCATGATTCATTACCAATTATGATTTTATTGTAAAAATAAGAAGCAATATGTGCACGAGAAAGAGGGATGTTTTTTTTCTGCGGCTAGTTTTGCCGGTCTTTTGAGATTTTATGTATGCATTGTATTCTATTCAAACTGATGTGAGAGCTAAAGCCCGGGCAAAACTAATAAAAATAAATGCCTGGGCAAAACTAATAAAAAATTCAAACGGTGGAACTGCACGGCTCATAAATTTACTCATAAACTCCAGATACCGCGTCAGTTCATTTGTTTCCTTATTTGATTCATCTCTAGCACAGTCCATTTCATGGATTGCCGCACGTCTTCCTCTGAAAACCATGTTTCTTTCTGTCCACTGTGCAGTGATGCAGTTTGCACACAATGTGATTTAGCCAAATAGGATATGTTCCTGCATTAACAGCCTTTATTGATTCTGCAACAGCATTTTTTATCAACCAATCATAGGCCAGATCCTAACTCTAGCCTTAAACCCTTTAATCTGAGGGAAATTATGGGTTGATAAGAACATTGCTCAAGCTCTAATGATGCTTTCAGGTTGAGTTCGGAAATTGTAAGCAGCAAAAATAACCATTTCAACAGTAGTACAACAAAATAAAGAGCAAAGGATGCACAGTAAGTGTGTATTTGACGCTTTATTTTTGAATTTGATCATTCATTGTGCTGCTACGGAGAATGATGGATAGTGTACAAACCTGTCACTTCATAAAGCAGTTAAATGAGTAGGATTTCCTGTCATTAACAGTACACAAAATGTGCAGAAAGATAAATTGTACTGTCATAATTTACATTTATAGCTTGAACGTTGAGGGAATGTTGACAACCAGCAAGGATGTTGATCCAGGAACATGTCTTACTTGAGTAAATTACATACACTTAAAATTTAGCTATAGAATAACTTCCCTGGATAACTAAGTTGTTAGTTAATACAACATTTCAAGTTGACTTAACTTGAAATTTACATTTCAAGTTGACTAAACTTACTTTAATTTGAAGCAACATTTTTTTTTAAAATCATGTCATGTTTTAAAATAACTTGTTTTTGTTACATTTAGGTATGGCAGGGTATGGTGGCTGCCATACTTTGGCTGCCTGGTCAGGTCAATGCAATTGCAAAGTAATATATTTTTATTGCAGGATTAACGGAGTTATATTACTACGTGTAAAATGTTATTTGTAATTGTTTAATAAAAGAGAAAAATACATTATATTTGTGTCACATGAGCTAAACGGCATTGCCATTTACAACATGATTTTTCAGTGTTGAGTATTGTAGCCAATCATTGGCATTTCTGTTGAAAATAATGACCAATCAGAGGTGTTTAAGTTACCAAGATTCTGAGAATCCGCTCAGAATCTCTCAAAACGCTGAATGAGTTTATGTTTACGGCAAGTTTACTAAGTTCTATACATGCACAAATCCTCTCATTATAACAAACAAAGCGGATACACAATGTAGATAAAAGATCCATTGATTAAAATGGGACTTTTGGCACTCAATGAGTTTTCGCTGAACTGACTGACAGTGTCAGTGATTTATAAAGATAGTGCTCTTTACTCACATCTGTGTAATTTCATTCACAAGTTGAAAAAAAGTATAGTTTTTCATTAAACTTTATAACATTTCCTACAATTATATATTTCATCTTTAAAAACAAAAAAGTGACAAAAATAGATTTTTTTAAATGTTATAATAGTTATAAAAAGCTATATTATGGATTGGAAATGGCTAATGAGCCAATAAGTGCTCCTCTGCAGCCACTGGTTATAGTGGTAATTTAATGTCTTTTTAAATTTTAAAATAAAAGTTTTTGTTTTTCACCATGTGTTAGTTTTACAAGTTTTGAGCTTTGAAGTGCTGTAAAAATATTTTTTGCTGTGCTGTGATATTTGAGAATGGCTGCTGCAGCAGCAGCATGTATAGTGTCAGGAATTAAAGAAGATATGCTGGGCTGTCATGTCGAAGGGGGTAAGATTTCATGACATCATCAGAGTTCGCCATTCCTTGGCTTTTTAGTGAAATGGTTAAGTTCATCTAAACTCGGTCTTGTCAAAAATTTAACTTAAGTTCACTAATTGCAAATAGATTTGATTGTTTCTACTCAGTAATTTCATTTGATTGCCTTATTATCTAAATTATAATCATCGTATTGATTATACCATCATCATTTGACATGATACAGACAAGAGCTCCTTGATTTTTCTGTGTGCATTAAAAGATTGTTGGTGTGGAGCAAAATGGCTTTTATGAACATCATCAAAGGGAATGCTAACCAACCTAACCATGACTGAAACCAGCTATAGAGCACTGCAGATGATGTATTTTTGTAGGCCAAAACCGGAATACAAGTTGCATTTTAGCACTTCCAGTTCCATTGTCCTGAAGTCAATAAGCTTTTTGAATGTATTCTTGTGTTTTCTTTAGTGCTGTCAACGTTAACGCGTTAACACATGCGATTAATTTTTTTCCAGTTTAACACATTAAAAATATTAACGCAGCATCCATTTTTTTCTGTCATCCTTAGGCTAGCATTACAATATATGATCACGCTCTTATTCATGCAAATGCTTTTAAAGCATTTAAATGTACCAAAATAGAAAAAGAGAATGCGCTGTCTGTGAATGTCCTGTCACACACACGACGCACAGAAAGACACGCGCCAGAATCGAGTTCTCTGTCACACTTGAACGAACAATAACACTCATAATAATGCCAAAAATATCCGTTTTGTCGAGTATTCTCATAAGAGGAGCCTTGAATGAGTTAAATAGAGTCTTAAAACGAAAGTAAAGAGCTGTGAGAAAGTGGGACGTGTGTGAGATCTGTGTCATGTGCAGCAGCGGCAGCTCTTAAAGTGACAGCAACCACTAATGCTGTCTGTCATTGAAGTAATGAAAGAACAAAGGTAACAGAGAAAATTACTCACTGCTCTTGACTAAAGAACTTTTGTAGCTTTAATAATGATTATCTATATTTAATTTAGGCTATAAATCATGCAGTACAGACTGTTTGGTAACTTTATTCAATTTCTGTATTTTTGTTAGACAGGTAGGAAAGGCACAGGTAAATATGACATTTATTATGGGTTTATGTGAGGATTGTTCTAAGTTCACTTATATTAAAAGTTGTTATATTTTTGAAGCCTAATAAATGTAAAAAATTATATAGCTTTCAATTTCACTGTAATGTCGAATGGCTATAGTTCATGTTTAAAATTGGGGGAAAAAAATCTATTTCATTGAGAAATCAGTGATACTGATAATTCATAAAAAGATGCCATTAAACATGTATTTAAAATATACTGTCTTCATGTTGTTTCTTTATGTTGTTTTAATTTGGAGATTAACTGTGAAATTATTACATTATAAAATATATTAAAAACATATAAAAACTTAAGTGTTTTTAATTGCGATTAATCGCGATTAATCACAGAATAAAATTGATTAATCAAGTTAATTTTTTTAATCGATTGACAGCACTAGTTTTCTTTTTTTCTTTTTTTTTGTTGAATGCCTGAAATAAGGTCTGTGGTTAACACAAGCTCAAGATATTTTCACTTTGTGTTGCTAACAAGGGGCTAAATGGGACTAGGTTGTCGGGGATGATAAACGTCATCAGCTCAACAGGTAAACTCATCTATTCACTAGTCTGCTTTTACAGTCTTATTGTGTTGATAATTGCGCTCTTGCAGATGATTCTAAACTCAAAACTTTTAGGGACATTGTTTTTAAATAAAGAGTTGAATACTGAAAGAATTGGAAGCTTAATGGCAGTGATGTTGAAGTCATGCAACTGTAATGTAGTTCATATAGCCTTTTATTAGATTTTTACTTCTGCCGACTGTATTTAGGCTTCAAAATTCATAAAGGTTAGGTTTATTTTTTAAGATTACCATGATTAACAAAATGTGTAAGAATCATAAACTTTTGTTGGTTGCAGAGCTTATTTTCTGCAATAACCCAAAAGCCAATGGAAAAATCCTATTGGGTTTTTGTCGAATGAACCAGGGTGGTGCCAACTTACAAATATATGTCATCAATGCAGTGCTCCATTTGCACGTCCCTGTAATTTCCCATGCTTTAAATGAATTAAAGTGCAAGGGCTTATGGGTATTCCCCCTAGCCACAATGCTCAGTATCAGATAATATTATGAAGTTCATCGTTAAGCCTTAGCTTTATTAAAGATTTATCATTCCGTCTAATTAGCTTCAGTAAAAACATATGGATTCAAGAAGGGAGTCCAATCAGATCAAAGACAGAGTTGTGGTATTTCGTAATTGAACACTTAGAAACTTAACCTTGAATTTGTGAATTTTTTTTTGCCAGAGAGGTTGAAGGAAATGTGACATTTCAAGTAATGTTTAATTAGGACAACTTGATGCTTTTTTTTATTAATGATGACATTACTGTGTACCACGTGTCATTTAGCCTGGAGGGCCTGTTAGATTGTTTTTGGAGAGTTCAGTGTGATGATAGATGCTCATGTGCATGCTCTGAGGCAGTCTGTTTCATTACCGAATATCATCTCACCTGCACAATGGGGAATTTTACCCTCCTGGTCTGCATTGTCAAGCACTGACAGACCCCCTGTGGATTTGAAAAGAGAGACGTTAGAACATCAAACGCTGAGTTGAGCTCTCAGAGATCCACTGTAGAGAATGCAGTGACTTCTTCAAATACACTGTGGAGGTCTTTTAAAAGCTACATAAAAGAGTTGAGGTAAAAAAATCGAGGGCTGTTGATATTTGATGCTGCCAAGAAGTGAAAAACCAGAGACTGATCCAAGTTTGAACTTCTAATCCATTTGGAAGTGGTGCGCAGCACGGAGGCACTGGACTTTAGCTCCTCTGCATGGAGCCTGATGGTTGTTTTGCAATTAGACTTCATTTTCCTTACTGCTTTAGTTCGTGGAAGTGCTGATTGCACCTTGGACTACCCGTCAAGGCCAAGACTCTTGATCACCAGCCTTGAGTAAACCTTAGACATTTTAAAGATGTTTTAATGACCTGCCTTGTACCCATGGTGCTCACAATTGCACTATTAGCGCAGGAGTGAATGGGGGACTAATTTAAGTGTCACTCTGTGCTGAATCCACTTGAACATGAAGTCTTTGTGCTTCCTTCCACAAGCTCTGCAGATGCTTTTTGGAATCATATGCACGGCAAAAGGCGATGGAGTCTGAATGTGAATATCATCATATAAAGTCACATCAAAGTAATAATAAATATATTAAAATGAAGACAACACTCGGTTCTTTTTCTGTGGATATGAATGGGTTGAGAAGAGTGTGTGTGTCATTGAAAAGCTTTTCTATCCTAGAGACTTTGGTAATTATTGCCTTTGAGTGAGATGAACTGAGTGAAAAGATCAGGGCTAAATGGGTTTGGAAAAAACAACAAAAAATAGCACCTATAATTTTGTCTGAATAGTTGCAGGTATCCAAACTTGATGGAAAATTATAAATAAATAAACAAATATTTTCATTTTTTCCATTTTTTTTTTTTAATGTTTGCGATTTAAAAGTACACTTTAAAAGTTTATATATTTAAAGGCACAATATGTAATATTTTTGGGTTAAAATATCCAAAAACCACTAGAACAATGTTATATATTTTGTTGACTTGTGTACTTACATTATCCCAAATGTTTCCAAGAATATTTTAAAGGGGACCTATTACGCCCCTTTTACAAGATGTAATATAAGTCTCTGGTGTCCCCAGAATGTGTCTGTAAAGTTTTAGCTCAAAATACCCCACAGATTATTTATTATAGCTTGTCAAATTTGCCCCTATTTGGGTGTGAGCAAAAACATGCTGTGTTTGTGTGTGTCCCTTTAAATGCAAATGAGCTGCTGTTCCCGGCCCCCTTTCCAGAAGAGGGCGGAGCTTTAACAGCTCTCACTTTGGTTGCTAAACAACAACAAAGCTAGAGAATCTCACGCAGCCAAAATGAAGATTGGATTGTTAGTAACGGTGTTCAGCCTTACATTGTTCAAACCGGAGTCAGACACTGATGGAGAGACTCAGGGAACTTCAACTTTTAGAATGAAACTGGATGTTTCTGAACGGTTAATAAATACATTTATGTAGTTGCTGTGGAGTTGATTCAACTCATCGACTAGCATGTGCCGTCATGTTAATCTTTTGTACAAAACCTGTATTGACGCCCACTATACACAGAGTACCTGTTTGTCAAACAGAGCCATACACACCAGGCTAACATTTATGATTGCTATCAAATGCTGTGAATGGTCTAATAATTTTTTTCCCCCCAAAATATCCTTTTTAGCAATCGATCTTGCCAAGGTCAACTTGCAGGCTATCCAAGCTAATGAGACTCTAAATAGTGTTCTGTGCTCGTCTGTGCAGCCAACGACAGAACAGTTAGCATGCTTTGCTCTAACTTTTGCCGTGGCATTAGAACTGGTACACCATTGTGGCTTGCGAAAACAAAATGGCAGCGCCGTGGGTGGAAACATGCAGATTAAGGGGCGGTAATTATAAGAAGATCCCCTTCCTAAGGGGAGCGAAATCTGAGCGGCTTGTTTTTTCACATGCTTTCAGAGAAAAGCTTACCAAAACAAAGTTACTGGGTTGTCCTTTTTCACATTTTCTGAGTTGGTAGATGCACAGATTTTCATGATATGTCCCCTTTAATTCAGAGAAATAAGCAATTTTAACCAGGACATGGACCGTGTCCGTGCATTGCCTATCAATGACATCATACCCGTGTTACCCTCGATTTCTGGTTTTATTTTGTAGAAACCATGGAAACACTAAAGACGCTTTAATATATTATGCGTTTTAAATCTCGTTTTCTTGATTTACCGTGAGTACCATGTTTTACCATGACTAATATTGATCTAGTTTACTACAGTGTGCAACAAGTGTCTCATAGCAGCTGCCAAGCGAACGAACAGAGTTTCACTATAACTGGATTCAGCCTTGTGTTTCATTGACGTTTCCGTGGTTGAAACACTGATTGAGCGATTACATGTGACATGATACATTTCGGTATACTGTACTGTATCTTTCAACATACCTGTTGGTGTTCATTCATGTTTATTTCGTGTTGTAACTAGTAAGGTGGAAGAGACGATCGGTTCATGTACACTCCACGCTGCCAGCTGAAAAGACGTCAATGGTCTCGCTCTAGTCTATGGGAAATTAGCCCATTTTCGATTCTTGTGAGGTTTATTGTGCTTGCCTCAAAAAAAAAAAAAAAACTTTTTGTAAGGGCAAAAAGGGCATGTGCTCTGCACAGGCTGAGCCCTACCTGTGCACGTGCCTGACAATAACAACTTTCAGCACACAAGTGTATCTAATATGATAAAACAGCGCTGCTTTACCCCACATACTCATGACTGGAAGAAGCGAAAACGCTCATCTGTGGCATAATAAAAGTTCCACTTCTCTCGAGCCGTGTCGTGTCGCGCTTGCAATCGCTCCAGTGGCCTCGTTCCACTTCAACAGCTTTCAGCCACACCCTGCTTCATACTACAGTAATGTTAATAAATCTTTAATACATTAGCTCATCCATGAATATGATTTCTGCCTGAGTCCCGTCGGATTCTTTTCCACTGACTGTAGATGTGAAGACAACACCTTCCATGATTCCGCCATGATTCATCAAGCTATGCCTTTGTTTTGAATAAGCGACCTCTAGCGGCATAAAATTACATATTGTTCCTTTAAGTTGCTTGTCAATTTATACTGAAACCTACTTGCGTAAATGTAGCAGCTATTTCTTTACCATGATTAATTTATTCCATGATTGAATGTGTCCATAGCATGAGGTTACTGAGTAGTAACAAAAAATAAATAAATAAATAAAATAAATAAATAAATAAGTAGCATTCAGCTGGTCATGTGACCTCAACATGACAGATTTTATTTGGCTACTGATATGAATACATTTTTCAAAAGTATTATTCCTTTCTTGGTAACGCTTTACAATAAGGTTGCATTTGTTAGATCATGTTAACTAATGTAGTTAACTAATTTTAACATTGAAAATGCATGAAATGCATTAGCTAACATGAAATAACTATAAGCACCCCATATATTTTTGACAGCATTTATTTATCTTAATATTATGTTAATTTTAGTTAATACAATTGTTTATTATTTGTTCATATTAGTTCACAATGCATTAACTAACGTTAACAGACCACTTTTGATTTTAAAAATTGAATTTAAAAATTGTAAAATTAAATTTAACAAATACTGTAGCTAATTTAAACTAACACTGAACAATACTTCTAATGTAGTGAAACTAAACTTTATTGTAAAGTGTTAACATTTTAACAAAGGAAAAATTACTGAGTGCATCTTTTTCTTTTTCTTAATATAAACTCTAGCAAATACATTTTAGAGAAGACACTTTATTGATCCCAGAGGAAATGTATTAGAAGTGTTCATGGATTTCCATTATCACACTTGACTTCAGTTGTAATCAGGATTTTGGGTTGCTATTGCTTCACAAAACAACTCTATCTTAAACTTAAAAGATGTACACTCTGATAATTATTTCATTATTATATTAATGTCAAAACCCAGTGCAAAAACTGATCTCCTAATATTGTATTTCAGAGTATTTCAGTCTGTTTTTATGATTTAATTATTACTTATAAAATGATTTCTCCAGGTTGAGTGTCAAGGTGAAACGTGAATAGACAGTTTGCTCAAGGTGCAAAAATCTATTCATTCGACGTAATTAAATTTGCTGTCACAAGATGAGGCGACTCATGGCTTCATCATTGGATCTGAATGAAAGGTGAATGTCAGCATCACAGAGAACTTTCATGGAGAAGCTTAATTTCTTATAGCATCTTCTTTGCTGCATATGTGAGTAGTACCACCTCGTAGTCCAGAACTTCTTTCGCCCACTGACAGATACAAAATGTCACGTTGCAAAAAGCAACGGAATGACAACAGTTATTTTTTTCATATCACGTCAAAATAAAGACAAAAGCTGTCGTCATTCTGCCGCAGTTCCCATGGACCTGTCAGCACCCTTGCTTCTCTGTGAACGCAGCACCAATCATCTGTTTCGACTCTACAACTGAAATATTACTGCTGGCCTACCAACGCTTTAAACATCCGCTGATATTTTATTTATCTCTAGCAGACAGGATCCAAATGGCGAGAGATTTGCCCATCCTGAGAGATATATTGAGGAAGACACCTGTCAACAGCCTTATCTCTCAGAATAAAATATTTCACTGAAATTTTGATCATAAACCTTTAAAACTACTCTTTCAAATCGGATCTGAATTTGGCAGGTGTTTTATATGCAGTACAGCTGGTTCTCCAGGGGTGATTTGAGCCATAACCACTGGCACAAAAACATGCATGAAAAAGAGGAGGGGGGAAAAACACAATGAAACAGGACAGAAAGCTCCAGATTTATATAACACATAAACACAGACACATTTATTTAAGATGCCGTGTCAAAGTGAAAATGGTCAACAGTAACATTCATTTGTCTTAGAATGCAATAACTTGTCTTGTGTTAATGGAAATTGTGACTTTTTTTCTCATAATTGCAACTTTATATCTCGCAATGTGACTTTATATCTCGTAAAGTTGGCATGAAATGGAAGTTGCGATAGTCTTTTCTTCCCTATTGTGACTTATATCTGAGTAAAAGAGAGAAAAAATGTAGAGCGGGACTTGATTTTGTCCATTGTTATTGATTTGATTGTTGGATGGTTGTGGTTTGCTGAGGTTTGCTTTGGTCTCTGCAAGAAGGAGGGGAAGTTATTTTTATTAAAGATTACTGATGATGTGCATAGATAAATCGTTTATAATAAATACTGCAATATTCCATAAAAATCAAGAACTGTCAATTTTAATTGCGGCTTTAATTATCTTAGTTGCAACATTATTTCCCGTAATTGGGACTTTTACTCATAGTTGCGACTTTATATCTCACAATTCACCCTTCGCAAAAACCCATCCCCCTTAGGTACTGTTGCTTTGTCTGACAAGCCATGCACTCTCACACTACACATCATGTTCTGACAGAGAGAAAAATACATATAGGAGTGAAGAGGACACTGACAACGTGCCGACAGACAAGACAGAGCAGGTTACTTTTGGTATGAAATAGAGTCTCAGCTCTCAAATTTTGTCATTTAAAAAAAAAAAGAAATTCAAACAATAAATATTGTTTTGTGGATCTTTAATGTATCGTGACAGATCGCTGTAGCACCTCAGTTCAAGCGAGACGTGAACCGATCATCTCTTCCTACTAATAAACATGAATTAACATTAGAAGGTATATGTTGTTTCAACCACAGAAAGACATTAATACACACCATTTTTTAAAGTTCAAGTCCACCAAGGTTCATTTATTAACTCTCCTGTGTTTGTTTGTCGGACAAAATGGCGGATTCAGCGTCATGATCGCCTGTCAATCAAACTCCCAGCGAAGGGTGAATTGCAAGTTAAAATCTTACAGTGTGTCTATTTCTTATTTTAAACTTTCTCACAGTTTTCTGTCTTTTTTTTTCTCTTAGGTGGAAACACGCTTCTATACAAATAGGTTCCATTGGTAATTTATAATCAATTTTATCAATAGCAGTTTTAGTAAAACAAATAAGGTCTGTGGTAAACGTTACCTGAATATACGTTCACGTTTTGTTCTAAAACAAAGGTATATGACTCACAGTTATACATCAGATATGATTTTTGAAACAACTGTGTTTTGTAACATAACTGTTGCGTTAAAAACATTAAGTTCCTAAATAGAGATTTGTCATGCATGTAAACACATTTGTTTGTGGTAATTGTTCTTGTGTTGCAACTTAAGTTTTAAAGTGTTGAGGTACAGTCAGGAGGCATGAATAAATGGGTTTTAATCATATTATTCATGTTTTATTAATAGTATAAAACATGTTAAATTGACAGACCTAGTAATATTCTACGCTAAATATCACACAAAAGGATGCTGTTCATGAGGATTATAGAGATGTGAATCACAATTCTCTCTGTGTGGTGTATCCGGCCACACGTATTCCATTGGGATCTAAATGAACCATAAAACCAGCTGATTATCATTCACAAGCACTTGGCACTGCAACCTCCCAAAACCTCTGCTTACATAAATTATGCTGTCGTTGTTTTACAGAGGTAAGCCTACGAGCTGTTTACATAATTGAATTCGTATGCAAACACGACTAACTGGAAAATATGAACTTCTTTGGCATTTTAAGTACTTTGACCTGAAAATATCAACTTTTTTTCGGTGGCTTTTCTCTTCATGTAATCTTCCCTGAAGACCCGACTGAGACCTAAGTAAGTTGTTCATCGATTGCGAGGACTTCAGGACCCATAAAGACTATGGAGATTAAAATTTTTCCGACTGATGAACATTTGTTTGATATTGTTCCATGCGTACACTGTGGCAATTCAAATACATATTTATGAATATCGACATGATAAATAAATGAAATGCAGAAAATGAGACGAGTAAAGTACATGAGCCAATGGAGGATAAAACTATATTCATAATCTGTTAAATTATTCAATATAATGTCAGTCCACATCATTCTGAAATAGTTATACACAATCCCTATCTGTCACCTTCTGTGGAAAGGTCTATTTTCTGGAGGAATATGGCGGGTTTGGATGCTAATTTAGACCAGTTTTGGCCACAGTATAACTAAAACTAAAGCTACGAATAACTTGGGTTTCTTTAAGCTTTTATAAGCACTTTTAATGTTTTATGCATAATTTTTAGGCATAATGTCACGTTCAAGTGATGCATTTCCAATGTCAGATGGCACAGTAAAAACATTTATAGTCTTCTGCCAAGCAACCTAAACATGAGTCAAAGGTGTTTAATGATTTTTAGAAACACTTGCTGAAGCCTCATATTTCACATTCGGTATCTTGTTTCTTTTAGACAGAAATTGATATAGTGTATATACAAAAGCCCAGTTTCCCTGACTGCAATGAAACATTTTCTTTCTGCATATTTGAAAATTCTTCACTTGACACAGAAGGCCAAAGTTTAAAAGAAATTCTGCAGCTGAAATGAGTATGTCTGATTAGTTTCTATTCATAGAGTCGCTTGATAATTGAGACTAAGAGTGACTGATGTCTAAAAATACAAATGAAAAGCTAAAGTTAAGGTTCAGGCAGTTGTTAGGTCTTCTGTTGTGATGTTGAAAGGATGTCATATTAAATCATAAGATTTTTAAAAGCAGAAACTGTTTATTCACCCTTCTGAGATGAAATTGGAAACAACATACCCAAAGTGGTAAGCAATTCAAAATAAAAGTTATTAAAGTCAACATGAAATAGAACCTGACCCTGTTTAATTTCCTAATACACATTCCTGGTCTCATCGGTATGATTCATCACACATTTTTTTCAGAAGGCTAAAAATGTTTGTCTTTATAATCTTTCTCAAAAATGCAATGTAACTTGTTCCGTCTCTGAAACAACTTTCCTCTAGGTTTACGTCACCAATCCTTCGTATTTTTTAACCCTTACTTCCAACCAAGTGTGCTGCACAAGTCCTGAAAAGTGAAACCAAAACGTTTCTATTGCCCCCAGGTAGCAGGTCCCAGTATAGGTCATAAACCCCGCCCTCTCCATGTAATCTTATGGGACGTGAGACAAACTAAACAATCAAATTACACTTCAAATAAGTGAATACATTTTTTCCAAAGATGGTTTCTGTCATTTTAGGTAGTTTTTATTACACTGATATAAGTTTAAGTGTTCATTTTTATATTTTTTAATAAGTTTGGTTTTAGTTAGTTATTTGATGCTATAAAAATGTGACGTCATGATTGACAACTGAGATTGACAGCTTCTCTGAGCAAAGTAGTCACTGAAGCACCAACAGACGTTTTTCGGAAGGACATTGGAGCTTTAACTTTAATTTCTACATTCCCATAGCTGTTTATTTCACACTGACATAATGAGTTGTTCTGCAGTAAACTGTACTAACCGATTCTGCAGGAGTGTGGGCGGGGCCTTGATATCGCACCTCCACTTCTTGCTCACTACTGCACAGACTCAGGTCCCTAATCAGCGCAAGATGTCAGCACCATATTGCGCCACATGTTGGCGGCTTCACTTTTCTACAATGGAAGAGAGTGAAGGTGCGTCATCCATCTTTTTTTACAGTCTTCCAACCAAATGTCTCCATTCACTGTAAGACCGAATATGTTGGCAAAACAGTTGCAACAATCAGTTGCCTCAAAATTTTTAAGTTAAGAAATTCAAAGTTGAAGTAAGCAATACTGGCAGATTTTTATTTTGTACTTGAAATGTTTGAGTATACTAATTCACACATTTAACTTAAAAATTTCATCTAACCTCAATGTGAACATTTTTATTAGTGTAAGCTTAGCTAGCTATAACAAGCTAATTCAGAAAATGCTAACTTGCTTACATGTTAACAATAGCATGGTATAGAACTTGCTTAATGAGTGCAGAAATATAAAGCATTTAACATACTTGCTCTCAAACCAAGCTGCATGCACCACTTGTCACCATGATAACCTCTCCAAAAACCCACATAACAGAAACTCTTCTAAATTAGCATAACAAAACATTAATCACTACTAAATCTCCCACATAACATTAATCTTGCACAAAAAAAAACAATTATATAACACTTAATTTTAGCATTTACTCTCCCTTAAAACTTAAGTTCAACTTAAGTTCTTTTAAATGAAAAGAAATAAGTTCATAAAACTCAAAACAATTTACTTAAAATATATCAGTCCTGTGAACTTAAAAGAAAAAGAAAGTGCTAAATACTCATAAAAGTTAATTTGACTGAACTAATTTGTCTAATTTAAGTTTGTCGTACTAAAACCAATTAATTATTTTGAGCGTTGGGGTTTACAGTGTTCCATTCTATAACGCCACTTTTCACTATCCCTATGGAAAAAAATCATATCCCACCCTACTTTTTCTCTTAATATCTTGTTTCATGCGGAAATATGTAAAATTGTGAACATCATTTCATTTTGCATTTAACTGCAGTTGTAAATGTTGGTGATGCATTTTAAGTACTGTTGATGATGAATAGTGATAAAGCTGTGAAAACATATTTATATATTATGCATTTTTGGAACTTACAATACTAAATAAGAATAGACTATGAATAAGAAAGTCTGTGATGTTGTCTATTTACTAGTTCACTATGTTGTGATAATGAGTTCAGAAATTCATTAGCTTGTAAGCCTACATAATGTTGTGAAAATTATGACATATTCACTAAGGATAAAACAATAACAAACGTAGTATGTCATGATGACATGGTTATTAAACTGAGATTTAGACACAGTCAGAGATGAACATGTAGTCACATACAGTCTGTCACAACAGACGTCTAATGCACCACAGTTTCCACAGAATGACAGCAAGTAAATGAAGCAGGAAAAGAGATGAGTTTGTGTCTGATGGGAACTCATTCATTCAAAGTAAAGTCAGATTGAGGCGACCTTTGGCACGAATTATATCTTGAACATGAGTTTGGTTTTGGTGTGTCACTAAGACCCATATTTGAAAGTATACTTATCAAATTGCTTCAAAATGATCTCAGTGTAGTTTTTATAGGTGCATAGAATACAGTTAGGGATAATGTTGGCATTAGGGAAGGACCTGCCTATATATTATGCTATTTAAGTCGTGGCTCGACTCAAATATGCAGCATGTTAATTTAATAAAACCGCTTAAGAGAAGCAAATAGCTTAATCTAGGCTGTTAATTGAGCTTCAGATGACCATTAGCCCAGTCCAGAGGTCTTTAATTAACAGCAGTGTGGAAATGGGTTAGGATGTATGTTTGTGAAAAGAACGAACTGAGGAAGGGAGTTAAAACAAGTGAAAGCAATGCTTTTATCATCAATCGTCCCATAGGACAGAGTCAGAGTTTTAGAAACCCAAAGTTAAGAAACCCATAAAAAAAGATCTATAGAAAGAAAAGTAGCACAAGCACAACTATAATGAGTTGACGTAGAACTGCGAGAAGATGTGAGCTTTCTGCAGCGGTTTCTGCTAGTTTTGCTGATATGTCCTGACAGGAGGTAGGTAGCACAACCTACATTCTGTCAGTCAGCCGCTTTGATTTCAAAAAGGAAAGACGAATGTTTGTGGGAAATACAAAATGCCTCTGGGCAATGTATTGTATTTGTATACAATCGATAGCTAACACGTGTTCTGTCATTTTGTTCAGTAAGAGAATTTGCAGCTGACATCATAAAACCTGAAATGTAGTAAGAAAAAAGTTTTTTTGCTTTATTGAACTCTGACAGCAATTTAAATTGTCAAGACTTGTATAGAAGCTCTTTAGTTTGTCTAAGGAGCTTCTATATTTGTCTTGACAATTTAAATTGTTGACAAAAAGTTTTCAGATTACCACAATTGGGTTACTTTTAACTAGTTTTTCTTCACTAAGGGTTTTATTCTTCACAAACCAGTAAGAATACAAGTGGGACAGATTAGTGCTTTAGATATGTTTGGTTACTAGTTAGGTTATTTTTAGCCCAACTTTTTTTCAGTTCTTTGTTTTACAATACTTCGTTTTTATTGAAGCCGAGTGAAAATGACCCTAAGTTGGGAATGTGCTTTATATCTGTATGTGTATTTCTGAAAATTTTCTTCTATTCTATGAATTTATAACAGCTAAGGGGTGTTGTTAGGCACGAAGCACAGCGGAGTACCTAAAACCCCATTAGCTGTTATAAATTTACTGTAAACCGCGGCTTCACAGGGCTTATTGCTTTTATAATAATATAAATGCAACTTTCATGAAGTAAAATCATTAAAAGGCTTCCTTCCGCTGGAAAAAATAGGCCCTGACCGTGAACAGCAACAGAAGTTACATTTATTACGCCATTAGATGGCGACAAAGATTGTCTTTATGAGCGAGTCACTCCACTCCAGTTTTATATTGAAACTTGTTGTGAACACAGAACAAGATGCAAATGACAAATGCTTTGACTAGCGCTGTCAGTGTCAGCAGGGCACAGGAAAACCCATTAACTTAAATGTTAAAGGTGCAATATGTAAGAATTTTGCAGTAAAATATCCAAAAACCACTAGGCCAGTGTTATATATTTTGTTCACTTGAGTACTAACAATATCCCAAATGTTTGCAACTATTTGTAAACCGTGAGAAAATTGCAATTTTAACCAAGGCTCTGGGACGTGTGAGGAGTCGCCTGTCAATTGCGTCATACCCGCGTTACCCTCGGTTTCCGGTTTTATTTTGTAGAAACCATGGAAACACCAAAGACCCTTTAATATTTACATGTTTTAATAGGCAAGAGAACAACTGTTTTGATATATTTATAGACAGAAAACTAATTATTGTTATATAACTCAACACGTTTAGTCTTATTGTTTAAATCTAATTTTCTTGATTTTTTTTTGCGAGTAGGCAGGCTTTACCATGCCTCAGAGAAAAACACTATTTTGTAAAGTAGCTAACATAGCATAATCAGATGCAGCTTTATTTTTTAGTAATACAGCATTTTCTCCATCATACAATACGTTTTAAAATTAATTGCATGCCATTTATCAACACAAGCCATCCAGCATTTAATATGATATTCTAAAATCGATCTAGCTTACTGCAGTGTGTAACAAGTGTCTCATGGCAGCCACCGAGCGAACGCACAGAGTAACGTTATAACATTTTCAAAACACTCAAATGTATATATGATAAACGGAGCTGTGTTACCTCATACTCATGACCGGAAAAGCGGAAGCAGCGCCGGCGATTGTGGCATAATAAATGTTCCGCTGCTCGCGGCGTGTGTTGCGCAATCGCTCCAGCGGCCTCGTTCAGCTCCCACAACACTCGGTCCTGCTCTGCTTCATACTACGGTAACGTTAATAATCGCATCCATGAACATGATTTCTTCCCGAGTCCTATCCCAATTCTTTTCCACCGGCCGTTGAAGTGAAGACTACATGTCCCAAGATTCCGCGCTCAAACTTGGCGTCATCAAGCTACGTCTTTGTTTTGAATAGGCCTCTAGCGACCTCTAGCGGACAGGAAATATTACATGTTGTACCTTTAAAAAGACAGAATGCAGCGGACATTCAAGCGGATTTTTTTATTAAGAACATAGGACTGACCTGAAGAAAAATGCTCAATTTGAATGCAGGTAATACACTCGGTCACTCGATATCTCTCTCACAATACTCTTCTACATAATGCAGTAAGCTTTAATGAACTAAATCAATAGAGAACAATCGTATGTTTACGTCGCTAAGACAGACGCAGCAACATATAGGCTACACATTCAGTGGCGCAACGATACTTATGTAATGCGGTCAGCTGTATGTTTTCGGGAATTTTACAACGACTTCGAACGCAGCTCATCATAATCAAGGGCTTTATGTTTTCATTGGCCAGGCGTTCTTGTGTTGTTGTTCTATGCGTGCTTTCTTGTCTTCTTTTTTACTTGCTTTTGGGAAACGCAGCCCAGAACAAAAGTGGAAGATGGGCTGAGTGGAAAAGTAAATCCACTGTCTGACAGTAGGTGGGGGCGGGGCTTATGGAACAGCAGAAATAGAGCGGTTTCCTTGGTAACGGCTGTACACAAAGGAGCGATGCACTAAATTACATGCAGGTAAGATTAAAAGAAAATGCAGTCAAAACTTTTCTGAAGACAGTCATTCCTTTAAATAAATCCAGCAAAAATCTTTTATTCTAGATTAGAAAGTCACCGCATTCCTAAGCATCCTGGACAGATTAGTGCTTATGTTTGGTTACTAGTTAGGTTATTTTTAGCCCAACTTTTTTTCAGTTCTTTGTTATGCAGTAACGGTAGTTAGATTTTATCCGAGTGAAAACGACCCTAATTTGAGAAATGTGCTTTATAAACGTTTGTGTATTTCTGAACACGTTCTTCTATTTATTTCTTTGCATGACTCTTTCTAAATATAAGACATGGTTTGATCTGCCACAATGACTTGGTAAGAAAGATCTTCTGACACTAACAAAAGGTAATTAAAATCTGAATGTTTCGTATATAAATACATCATATAAACTGTATTAACATGTTCTACATTTCAAAATCACTGCATTTCTAAATATGTTCTGCTCTTCTGTTCCTTTTTTGCATTACTCTTCCTGTCTACATGCCATGGTTTAAGCCAGAGCCATCACAATGGTAAACGGCAAGAAACATTATGTGACAGCAATAAAAGGCAAGTCAAATCTACAGTAAATGTTTTGTATATGAATACATCAAAAACTGTATTAACTTGTGTTAAAGTGCAGCATGAATCTTTTTTCTAGAAAATCACTGCATTTCTAAACATGTTCTTCTATTTATTTCTTTGCATGACTCTTTCCAACTTAATGCTATGGTTTGATCTGCCACAATGACATGGCAAGAAACATCATGTGACAGCGATAAAAGGCAAGTCTAATCTGAATATTTTTTTAGATGAATACATCACAAAAACTGTATTGTTTTAAATTGCAAAAAATCTCTATTTCTGAACATGTTCTTCTCTGTTTTTTCTTTGCTTGACTTTTTCCAACTACATGCCATAATTCGAGCCATCACAATGGTAAGCAGCAGAAGCTTGAGTTGCAATTATTGGTAATTGATTCATACTTGAACATTCTGCTACTTTTATGATGTCATAAACTTGAACAGTAGTCACTGTGTATCTTGTGTTTAACTAGAACAAACGAGATCTGTCTATACATTAAAATAAATATCTATAAAATTACAAGAATACAACAACAATTATTGACGTGTTCAAATTAATTTCACCAAAAAAACAATTTTTTTTCTGAAAAGAATCTCTAAATCATGTTCTTTGTTTTTTTCTTTGTATGATTCTGTCCAACTACATGCCACGGTTTGAGCCGTCACAATGGTAAATGTGGTAAGAAACAAATCTGAATGTTTTATATATATATATATATATATATAAAAACATCAAAAACTGTAATAACTTGTGTTAAAGTGCAGCATGAATCTTTTTGAACATGTTCAATTCACTTATTTGAATAGCGCTTTTCACAATACATATCGTTTCAAAGCAGATTTACAGAAAATCTGTGTGTCTACATTACAATTGAGTAATAATTTGTCATCAGAGATAACTGTGTCCAAGTAATCTCCATATGTCAGAAATGCACAGTTCTAAGATAATACAAATCATGCCATTAGCTACATCATGTATTCACTTAGGCAGAAACAATGATCTCATTACAGCAATTATTAATAGCTGTGATCATGATTACAATAGTCTACATGTTCTTCTATTTATTTCTTTGCATGACTTTTTCCATTTGCATGGTTTGATCTGCCACAATGATGTGATAAGAAAGATCATGTGACAGCAATAAAAAGTCAGTCTAATCTGAATGTTTTATACATGAATACATCATAAAATTGTATTATCTTGTTTTAAAGTGCAAAATCACTGTAAAATTTTGAACGTGTTCTTGCACGTTTCTTGTTTTGCATTACTCTTTCTGTCTACATGCCATGGTTTGAGCCGTCACACTGGAAAACGTGTAAGAAAGATCAGGTGACAACAAAAAAGGCAAGTACAATCTGAATGTTATGTATATGAATAATATCCAAAATACTGGAATAACTTGTGTTAAAATACAAAATCACAGTATTTCTGAACTTATTCTCTTTTCCTTTCTTTGCATTGCTCTTTCTCTCTACAAGCCATGGTTTGAGCCATCACAACGGTAAATATGGTAAGAAGATCACGTGACAGCAGTAAAGGCAAGTCTAATCTGAATGTTTTACATTAAATTCTTGTATTAACTTGTGTAAAAGTGCAGCATGAATCTTTTATTCTGGAAAATCATTGCATTTCTGAACTGTTGTTCTCTTTTTCTGTCTTTGCAAGACTCTTTCTGTCATGTCATGATTTGATCTGCCACAATGGTAAATGTGGTAAGAAAGATCATGTGACAGCAATAAAAGGCGAGTACAATCTGAATGTTTTGTATATGAATTAGTGCTGTCAAATCGATTAATCTCAATTAATCGCATCTACACATATTTATACATACACACACACACACACACACACACATATATATATATATATATATATATATATATAGGCTGTATGGGTGTATATGTATATTTGCACACACATATATAATATATAAACTTAATAGATGCGATTAATCGTGATTAATCGATTTGACAGCACTAATACATCAAAAATACTGTAACAACTTGTTTTAAACACATTATCAATTTCTATTATTTAAATCAGTTAAATGATTGTTAGGCTGCATAAATTAGGTCAACCGGAACTGGGAACATTTCCTCTAATACCCGATGTATACTTGTTACATCATAAGAAGAATGCCGTTTAAACTAATATTAGTTTGTCTGTTTCATCCTTATCCCGAGGTTACCGTAGTCATGGTGGACCTGCACCTAGACATGACCACAACGCAGCCCTGAATGTCACCAGAGACCTACTAAATAGACAATCTCCTGTGAAGACCTAGTCGACATGACAGCACAGATCCTCAGCAAAGACCACAAGAACCAGACAGGCCATCCGCACAGACCTATGACCAGCTTCGTTTCCATACTGGCAAGGTGAATCCGATCTTCAAGCAAAAGGAACTGGATGAATATTTGAATGCTACCGATCCCGGTCTGAATTATGACTTGTGATGCAGCCTGAATCATAATCATACTGTGTTCGTTCATTGGCCAGAGGAGAACTGGCCCCCCAGCTGAGCCTGGTTTATCCCAAGTTTTTTCTCCATTCTGTCACCTGATGGAGTTTGGGTTCCTTGCCACTGTTGCCTCTGGTTTGCTTAGTTGGGGACACTTAATATTCAACAATATTATTGATTTGACTGCACTGACACTATGAGAACTGTGTACACTATGTAAATAAAGGTGACTTGACTTGACTTTGCATGCATTTTATTCTGGACAATCACTGTATTTCTGAACATTTCTGAACAAAAATACTGTATTAACTTGTTAAAATGCAAAGGTTACGTCAAAAGTACTGTCATGACTTGTTAAAATACAAAATGACTGAATTTCTGAACTTGTTCTTCTCCTTTCCTTTGTATTAATTTTTCTGTATACACGCCATGGCATGAGCTGCCACAATGGTAAATATGGTAAGAAAGATCATGTGACAACATTATTATTCTTGTTTTAAAGTGTATCATGAATAATTTTATTATGGAAAAACATTTTATTTCTGAACATGCTCACTTTTTTTCTCCTTCCATCTACATGCCACGATTTAAGCCGTCACAATGGTAAACGTGATAAGACATCATGTAGGCTAACAGCAATAAAAGGCAAGTACAATCTGAACTGAATGAGTTGTAGCCTATATAAATACATCAAAAACCTGTATTAAGTGCAGCAAAGTGCAGCATGGATCTTTTATTTTGGAAAAATCACTGTATTTTGGGGGTAGTTAAAGTTATTTTTCACCCAACTCTTATTTTGGATTTAGATTTTCCCTCCTTTTTTACAACTCAGCAGGTCTCACGAGGACAATTTCAAATCATAACGGTCGTAACGGCCAGACACTGCAAGATGAAGGTGAATGTTTGGGTAACTAGTCTGTTTTTTTTTTTTATTTTTTTTTTTTAACGCAATTATTTTGCACTTATTATGTTTTAATATCTAGTCCCTAAACATTCCACAGCACTGGTAAGACATTGAAACCCCCAAAACGAAAATATTCACCTCAGAATATCTACCTCAGAACATGCTTCAGTTTGGCGAGCCGTTTTAACGACGTTGTTCACAAACCGTCCAGCTCTCTTTCCTAAACTGAGAACAGTGATAATTGAATTCGTTAGTTCATACTGTGTGCTTCTTACTTGTGTCAGACTCTTCGAGAGGAGCTGGGAGGAGGAGACGGGGGAAGGAGGAGCGAAGCCGTTCAGCGCTCTCTTCTCTACGGCTGTCTCATCCGCCACTGAGTGATGGAGAGAGTGAGAGAGTATGGAGCTAACTGTGAGTGAGCCGGACACTGATGCTCTCTGAGCGGCAGAGTGAGAGAACGCACATCGGGTTCGAGACACAGCACACGAGAACAGCGTCTATAGGCTGCATTTAACACTAAATTAAGTCAAATCAAGAAGAAATAGCGTAGAAAGGGAGCAGGAAAGATCCTCCACAAAGAGTAGACCTACCTTTTGGAAGAAATCAGCGCTCCTAACTTTGAAGGACCGCAGTGAGCGCGCACCATCGCCTCAGTAACCATCACATTACTGAAGAGATCCTCACCGACTCCAGCGATGCGCTCCGGGATGCTGCTGCTGCTGCTGGTCTCCGGGCTGCTCGGGTTAGGTATGTGAATGGAGTTTTTACAAATAATCTACGCATAATATTCACCTGCCAGCTACTTTATGTGCAGCGAAAAGTGCGCTGCCCACACAATAACTGGGGTTCGTTTATTGTAAATGATCTTCTAATTATTTGTAATGTTAACTGTCTTGTACATTTCGGACGATACGGTATTTGTTTGTGGTGGTTCGCCGTTCCCGTCCCTTATTTTACGTTTGTGCTGTACAGGTTTGCATCGGTTGTGTTACAAACATGGAAATCACATACTCTTTGTTCTTATCGGTGTAGTCATCACTTTGCAACTTCTCTTTATATTCCATGTGTAGCGATCATTATAACTTGCTTTAAAAATGAATATGTGATCAGTACCCCTGCCTTAAATTAGGCTACCATTGTGCGAAGTTTTGTCTGTGGGGGTCTGACCTCCCTAATTAAGAGTTGCACCCTTCCAAAGGAAGTCAGAATAATAAGTCGGGGTCTTCAAAGAACGTAAACTTACTGCATATGAATAGATAGGTACGTTTAAAATGTCGATATTTGTTCGCGAACAAAAATCGCGTTTGGCTGAGCAATAGAATTGACTGCCGGAGCGTTTTTCACTGACAAAAATAATAGTAATGTAATTATTATCACAAGAACTTTCCTTTAAAACTTAATTGTTTAATTTTTGCACAAAAAACAGCCTACTGCAATAAAAATGTGTGCTGAAATTCATATTTTGACCCCTGCCCTTCGCACACTGCACATTATTAAGTTGTCAAATATTTTGCACCTAAAAATACAAGAGAATGTGTATGTGTAAAAGTTTGAGTGGTTTTGTTATGGCTAGGATGCATTGTTAAATATTTGTCCATCTTCCTTAGTGATTTAAACTTTTGGGGTAGATTTAACAGCGGAGATCACACTCATTTTCATTTAAAGTGCGGTGACTTCATGCACCCTTCCGCCCTCATCTGAGATTCTGTGTTATTTGATTATGTGAGCTTGAAATAACCTGAAGATGAACCCCTTAACGCTCACATTTAAAGTCCAGCATGGGCCAAACTCCTCATTTGAATCTGAAACCAGCAATAAAGCCTCCGGTATGGCTCCCACATGCACACTTGAGCGAATGAACATCAAATCTCAAGAGGCTTTCTGGTTTATTACTGCTTTTTATGAGTCTGTGTGCCGAGATGTTAAGCCTCGCAGGGCTGTTTCTTTTTTTCTTTTCTTTTTTAACCTCCCTCGTGTGAGTCTTGAGAGGGAGTGCTTTGCCATCACTCTGAAATCATTTTTTATGACCTGAGAGGAAACACTGACAGGATTTTTGCTGCAGAGTTGTGTTTACGCCATATGCACACGGTGTTGCACTTCAGTGGCTCAGAACTTCGAGTTTACACACTGATGATATACTGCAGGCCCCCTCCTTCTCCTCTCCGTGTTCCTAGTTTGTGTTACCTTACAGCATCTCAGCTTGCCTGCAAACCGAGAAACATTTCATGAACAGTTTACGACAGGACATTGATAATTACCCTCAATAATTAGAGATGGCCAAACTGTACTCCATTATGCTCTACTGTACTCCATTATGCACTGCTCTGTTTGTTGTTAGGATGACAATATTTTGAAAGTTATATTTTTGGCTGATCTGCCTCAGCGGTCTAACAGTGTTCATCACTGTCAGAATGAGTGAGCTGGTCAATCAAATCAAAGAAGGCGGGGCTTACTGTTCACTGAAGATGAGTACGAATTCCAAAGCGACGCTTTCGTTTTAGCCATAGCAGTGAAAGTGTAGGCTACATGGTGGGTAAGTAGCTAAGCATATTTGATGACTGTTTTATGATTTAAATATTCAGCGACCGACAGTAATATGATGCAAACAACTCAACATTTTTATGAAATTTTGCCATTTTGAATTGAAAGCATGATATTATTTGAATAATATGATATGATTAATGTAATTCATAACTGAATGTGACGAGACAAGAAACCTTTTGCATTTTTGACATTAGATATACAAACAAAAGTGAATACATTTAAAAAAATAAAAAAAAAAGATTACTTAACTACAATATACCTGTAACTTTTACCGTTCTTTTTTCTTTTTCGTTATTCCCTTAAATCCTTTTTAATCTTTTAATTATTTAATTCAATTTAATTAAAAAAATTACCCAATAACACCTAGGGTTGAGTACCGAACTCTGTACTTTTAAGGGCACCGACCGAATTACGTCGGTACTACCGAGTATCGATTCACATCAAATCAATCAGTGCCAAATTTCGGTACCTGAGAATGCATCTGGGCTCGAGAGGTTCGTTAGAGAAAGAGAGAGAAAGACCATACTACAGCGCACACATATCATTCACTGAAATAATTGTTTTTGTTATTACACTGACTAGTAAAGTACCGAAAAAAGGTACTGTTGGGTACCGGCACCGAATTTCAGTTAAAATGTGAACGGTACCCAACCTTAATAACACCCCCCCCCGTCCCCCCCAGGAAAAAAAAGTCCCTCCAATCCAATGTTCAAGATATGGTTACGGCCTTGGTTTACAAAACTATACATAAAATTAATGATCACCTTCTTCCAGCCAGCTACACTAGAGATTAATCGGAGTATCAGTTATTTATACTCGCCGTCAGAGAAACTGTTCCTCTGGTGAGCCGAGATGCTATCAGGTGAGCCTTGTGCTTGTACCAGTCCCCGGGGATGCTTTGTTAACCATGGCCAACTCTTGTGTTACAAATGAACGCCGGGTTTATTTAGCATCTCTTGACAGTTGAATCGTGGTGCTGTGGCCAGGGAAAACAGAAGGAGAAGAAAAGTCGATGCGATCTGACACCCTTCATCTGATCCCTTTATCTGTGCCGCGGCCCCGCTGCCTCCCCGGCAGTGAGGGGGAGCAGCAGATCTTTCCCCCGCAGCGACGAGGACAATCTCATTCACGCTTGGCCCAGACACCACTTATAGCTCTCACCGAACAAGGAGCAGCCAAGGACCCCGTGAAAGGGACCCTCGGGCGGAGCGACTCAAAGAGACTCAAGAGGTTGGCGAAAAAAAATGTTTTAGCTTTACTTTAGCTCTGTCACACGTTTTAATAGTTGTGGGACGTTGAACTGAGCAAATATTGAATTTCCCAGATCCCGCCCACTGCACTCCACAACTTCCTGATTGCTGCAGAAGGCATCATGTTTCCTCTTTAAGTGTCATAAACACCATCAGCATTGTCAGCAGTGGCTTGCAGCCATGGGGGCAGTATAGCGCTGCATGGTTTTGTGCAGCCCACATGCTGTTATACAAGATGCTGTCAACGCTTGCTAACAATTATATTGTAATCAGAGCTTGTCTTTCATAAAACATGGACTGTGGGGGCATCTCGGCTGTTGTTTGACAAGCCACCTTGGCCTTTTATCTGTAAGCGGCTTGGGTTGTATTATGTAGGCTACATTTTTACAGCTGTGGCACTCCGATAATGCTGGAAACTGAGCGCCTTTGTTTAGTCAGTGCTTTTTTTTTTTTTTTTTTGATTAAACTAGTTTATGAACATACAAGACTTAACACTAAGGATTTTTTGGTCACACTTTAGATTAGGGTCCAATTTTCACTATTAACTATGACATTTGCCTCAATAAACTCCTAATTATTGCATATTAATAGTTAGGTATTGGGTAGGATTAAGGGATGTAGAATATTGTCATGCAGAACAAGTCATTAATACAGTATGTGCTTTATAAGTACTAATAAACAGCCAATATCCTAGTAATATGCATGCTAATAAGTAACTAGTTAATTGTAAGAGTTGGACCCTAAAGTAAAGTGTTAACGTTTTTTTTTATACTGGCCTGACCATCGGGCCAGTGGTTCCGATTTTTACTCAGCCTGCACAAAAAAAGTTATTGTTTTCATTGTTTTTGACTTGTATTCTAATAGATAAGGTTGTTACAACACTAAAATGGTAGAAATCAGAGAAATTTCACAGTTGACTGTTCGCAAAGACCTGCCCCCTTTAGTTACTTTTGCTATGTCCGACAAGCCATGCCGATCTCACGCCACACATCATGTTCTCACGCAGTGAAAAATACATTGTGGAGAAACGAAGTCTTAAATTTTAAATTTTGTCATTTTTAAAGAAGTTTAAACAATAAATACAATTTTGTGACTCTTTAATGTGTCATGACAGATCGCTGTAGCGCCTCAGTGAACCAATCATCTCTTCCTACTAGTGAATTTATAGCATTAAATAAACATGAATGATTCATTCCTTACATCATAAGGAATGTTAATTCAACCCACGGAAAGACGTCAGTACAAACCATGTTTAAGTTCAAGTCCACAGACGTTAATCTACTAACTCCCCTTTGTTGGACAAAATGGCAGATTTGGTGTTATGATTGGTTAGATCGCCTGTCAATCAAACTCCTGGCGAAGGGTCAATTCTCGATTCTAATTTTGAGACCACAGCATGAACTACTAACTGAACTAATATAAAGTTCAAACATTATTGAAGATATGTAAACATCACTAATAAAATAAGAACAAATAAACAAATTACAAGCAATAGCTCAAATAAATACAATAGAACAATCATACAAGTGAAACAAAGTTTTTCAGATAGGTATAGTATTCAGGTAAGAAACACTACAGAAACTGAATAAAGTCATCAAATGTAAAATAACACAGCATAGTCTTCGCTCTATGAATTAAATATACACTGATTCTTATTAAAGCTGAAAAAGTGATTTCAACCAAGAGCAGTGAGTGATTTTCTCTTTTCCTTTTTCTGTTGTATGATTAACATTAAAAACAAAGACAACAACAAGTATATTAGGTTGCTGTCACATGTCTGATTTTATCCCAGCTATTTATGTTCACTTAAGGCATAACAAACTGTGTTTACAAGGATATTTGCCAAGATGGGCATCTTGACATAAATGTGTGTTTATTTGTCCATTCAAGTGCAATAAGACACAAAAGAGAACTCAATTCGGTACTCACGCTGTCTAAGAGGTGGCTTTATGTGTGCACAGAAAACCGTCTCAGTGCGGAAGTGCCGAATTGTGCTGCTTTTTCGTGCCTTCTTGTGCATAAATGATTTAAAATCATTTGATTGTTTCCACTGGCAAGACTTAAAAGTGATAAGCAAATGATAAATTTGCGTGACGACGCAGCACTGGACTGTTCGGGCCAGTGTCAATTCTATCAACTGTCCTGAGCGTCTTTCATGCTGGTCCCAGGACATCGGGCAGTCCTGAACATAGAAGGAATGATAAGATCATCCCTGTGGGCCCTGTATTTATTCTGCTTATATTGAAGATTCTGAAAAGTATCATGGTGTTGGTTTATGCTTTCAAGGACAGCTTGTTCAGGCATTACAGATGCAGGGCTGTATGTCTTTTCCTGTTTGTAGAAGCTTAAATTTTCTCCCACCTGTTTCTTTTATTTTACACATCTCTGAACTCTCCATTGCCTCAAAGCCGCATTTAAGCTTCAGCCTGCAATGTGGTATTTAAGAGTAATCTGCTCTGTGAAGCACCCAGGTAAACACCAATTTTCTCCCAGCTGGTCTCATCCTTTTTGCTGTCCGTTTGAGTGTGATGGCTCGACTCAGGCCGGGTCAGCCCGGGAATGAGGCGGAGTACGTTCCTGACTTCGGCTCGGCCCGTGTGGATGGGGGTCAGCCTCCATCTGCTCTCTCCTCTATTTGTTTTTTATGTAATTTGATTTGAGTCAGACAGAGACGGATTAGCCCATAAATAAGTAAAGAGAAAATCACAACTCGAGAGACGGCAGAGATAGAAAGAGCTTTGCTGGCTTGCCATCATTCCGAGGGCATTTCCACAGATGCCGACCGGGATGCATGGATAATACTCGTAAAAAAAAAAAAAAAAACCTGGCTGTCAGGAAAGGCTATTTGTTAGGGGGCCAAGAAAATAAGACTTTTACATTTTCATCAGTGGTTCTAGCTCACGTACGTCTCGTAACCTGACAGTTACGAGTGCAGAAGTGCTGCTCTACTTGTCTCGGGGTTAATTAGATCACATTAAAGCCTGAAGGCCGTCAGATTTTCTTAAATGTCACTTAACACTTTTCATCAAAGTTTCTTTCTCCTCACCCACACTGAAGCATTGACAGACCTAATGGGATCTAAGCAGGTAATAACAAAGTCATTTCTTGACATGTTTGTATATGAGCAATCCCGTGTGTGTGTGAGGGTCCCTGCTGTGTATGTGGGTGGCAGTTCGTCTGTGTGTGTATATGAGCTTATTTTTCCTCACTCTGCACAATCAATCATTTGATCATTTATTTCTCTCTCTAATTTGCTGAAGGGGGTAGTTTAAAAAAACATCAGCATCATTTTATTCTCGCACTATATTGCAGCTATGAATCAATGTGACGCTGCCACATATTTGCGTCGCATTGCAAGCAGTTGTTTGCTTGTAGTCCTGACAGACTCTGAGAGATAGACTTAAGCAGGCCTGGTAAATTCCGCACGGATTTATGTTGTTGGACGTGAAATGCTTGATCTGATAAGGGTTTCTGTGTCTGCAGGAAGTTTGTGCCGCGGACAATCGCACACCTGGATTGACAGGCCTGGAGTCTGGTGGCATTACATAGCGAGCCTGTTTACCGCGGCACGGATGAGTGCCACAATACAAGCATAAGCCTGGCTTATTTAAATGCAAATCAATCCTGTGACTACACAACAGCGATTGAGGGCGGGGTTACTGTCCTCTTACCTTCAGATAATTTTGTGTATGTTTTTCTGTGGTAACAATGCATCCTTAACAGCTGCTGTTGTAACTTCACCTTCCAAATCCCCAGATTGCTTTGTGGTCACATTTCTGATAAGAGGCTGACGGTGTGCTTCAGAGTGACCAATTTCAAAACACAGGCTGTTTTGCCGCAGAGGAAGGCTTCTTTCTACCGGGAGTGTTGTGTGATCTGAACCCCGTGAGGCGCGGTTAATACTTCTTCATTATTTTGTGCTAGTAAACCGAATGCTTTGATGGCATCTTTTGATGGGAACTGCAAGTAGTCGCCACGGGAGCTTATAATAATTGTTCTCAGCATGCATCTCTGTGTTGTCTCTCTTCATTGTAGGCAGATCTGAAAGCCTTAAAGCATTTCCCATAAAGAACCTCTAATAATGTTCTTCTTGAAAGAGGCCCAACACCCAAGTTGACTCTCTGGAGACTGGAGCGGCTGGCGAAGACTCGTTATCTTGTGTTTGGTGATGTCTGCAGTGGTCAGGTCTCGGTAAAGCATGCAAAATGTTTAGCTAACAATGAGTTATTTCCTGCTAGTTTGAAACAAAGAAGACTTGTGGCATCTCTTAAAATAACTCACTCAAAACGAGCCGCTCAGATTTTGCTCCCCTAGTGACGTAGGAGGGGGATCTTATTATAATATTACTGCCCCTTAATCTGCATGTTTCCACCCACGGTGCCGTCATTTTGTTTTTGCAAGCGATAACAGTGTAACAGTTAGGGCTGGGCGATATGGCAAAAAAAATAAAATCTCGATTTTTTCAGAACGATTCACGATTTCGATTTCGATTTTTTTTTTTTTTTTTTTTTTTTTTTACTGTTTAACTAGTCAACTTAAAAACTTAACTACAATATGATTTAAGTAACATTCTCTTTATTAACAATCTGGTTAAAAAAAGTTCCATTCCAAGTGCACCACACCTGAAGTGATCAACATGGTGTAAATGTAAAACAATTTGCTAAATATCTTTGCAGAAAATATACCTGAAATATGAAGGCAATTGTTGTACAAACTTATCTTAAACACATATACTCAGAAATAATATAAAATAAGAAAATGCTAAATATTTCTTAGCCGGAAAGTAATAGCAATAAATAACACCAGTAATAGGCTATTATTAACAGCAAATACGGTTATCATTGCTGTATTGTCAACATGTCTAATTGTAACTCTTGCTAACATTTTTATTCAAAATCACGATTTCTTGATTTAAAAAATAATAAAATCGAGGCAAAACATTAAATTCGAATTAATCGAAAATCGCCCAGCCCTAGTACCAGTTCTAATGCCATGGCAAAATATGCAACAAAGGGGGTGAGGCCATGTTGGGCTGCTTTAGAGAAAAGGAAGAGTTGTTGTTGTAGTAGAGCGTTGTTGCAATTCCGTCATCTTATTCCGGACTGCTTCACAAATGAGGGTTAATTAAATGCTGGATTTGCACAAAAGATTAACATGACAGCACATGCTAGGGGTTAAACGGGTCGTTGTTGATCCATGATCCGTATGGACCAGGACCCACGGTTCGGCACGCATGTGATTCGCGGATTAATTTCAAATTTAACCGCCATAGACTGAAAGTTTAAAATTTGCATGTGTGTTGTCTTGCTAGTTTACACATTCAATAGATTTTAAACCATTCAAGCACTAGAAGAGGCAAAAGAGAATTTAATTTAACTCGTCTTGTGCACTTTTATCTGTGTGCACGGCCACACACACACACCAGAGGCACGCACACACAGAGAGAGGTGCATTTCAGATAGCGTGCGAACTCCGAATCGATTCCTCTTCCGCGCCTCCTTGCACCTTTTGTGGACACATACACACAAAATTCATTCAAAATACCAGTCTCGGCAAGTGAACACAGTCAGTTATGCCTCAAAAGAAAGAGAACAAGAGAAGGATGTATATCATTAGGACTATTTTGGATCCGTGCATTCAGTCTTAAAGTGACAGCGGCCTATTAATACCTGCTGTTGTCTATATGTTATTAATGTTAATCAAACTACAAAACACAGCTTTAACAAAGATTTATCTAAATTAAATTTATACAGTGAACATAGTGTTATTTTACATTTAATTATTAATGAATACTACAGTTAGACCTCACTTTATATGTAAATTTGTTAGGCTATATTGTACATATCTATGCTTGTAATTCGTGTATTTGTTCTTTTTTTTTTTTACTGATTGTTCACTTGCTTTTAATAATGTTTGAACTTTATTAGTTAGGCTAGTAGTTTTTGCTGTGGTATCAGAGTACTTAAAGTGGGCTTTAAGTATTAAATGGAAAGCAAAATTATCCCCACCCCCAAAATATTTTTTCTTGCTGATCCGAAAAATGATCCGATCCGTGACTCAAAAACTGTAATACGATCCCAACCGTGAGTTTTGTGATCCGTTGAACCACTAGCACATGCTAATTGATGAGTTGAATCAACTCCACAGCAACTACATAAATTTAACCACTAACCATTCAGAAACGTCCAGATGCATTCTAAAAAATGTAACTTCTCCCTGAGTCTCTCCATCAGTGTCCGACTCTGGTTTGAACAATGTAAGGCTGAACACCGTTACTGACAATCCTCATTTTGGCTGCGTGACATTCTCCAGCTTTGTTGTTGTAGATCAACTGAAGAGCAAGCTGTTAAAGCTCCGCCCTCTTTTGGAAAGCAGGTCGGGAGCAGCAGCTCATTTGCATTTAAAAGGACTCACACAAAAACAGTGTGTTTTTGCTCACACCCAAATAGGGGCAAATTTGACAATCTATAATAAATGATCTGTGTGGTATTTTGAGCTGAAACTTCACAGACACATTCTGGGGACATATATTTCATCTTATGAAAAGGGGCATTAAGTTTTGTATAAACCTTAGGATTAAGCCTTATTTCAATTAGGATATTTAAGTAGCTTTTATAAACATATTATAGAAAAAAAAACATTACTGGCGTGCATCTTGAGACAAAACAATGGCTCTGACATATTTTAAGATTTTAAGTTGCTTTTAGTTAAAACAGCTCAAACATGCATTTTGGTCTAGGACTAGCTTAAGCCTTGTCTGTGAAACCGGGGGTAGATGTAGAGCAGTTCCCTAGTTCTATCTCAAGCTAGATAAAGATGCATCTGGCAAGGCCTGTGAGACTGTACTTTTATTAATAATTTTATCTTAAAATTGAATCATTCCCTCACGCAAAAAACGAAAAAAGTTGTCCGAGACTCAGCTGTCTGAGTGTTTGTCTTTGACTTACATCTAAACCCCTAGACTACCTCAGAACAACCGAGCAACTTCTGTTAAGCGCCATACAGCCGTGCCTTTTTCAGCACAGTAAACGAAGCCATCTGTACATTAAGAAGAGCTAGTTTTGAACGGCTGCATCAATTGCTGTGGTGCTATGATTTAATAAAGGAGAACTCTGATTCAATCAGCAGCTCTGAAACATCCGCAGAAAATCACACATGAAACGCAGACGCATCTGTCCGGCACGCCTGCTTGGCAGCCGACCAAAGCTAAATGGTGCAGCTTGAGTGAATTGACTCCTCCTGCCTCAAGTGAGCCAAAAAAACTCAAAACCGGCTTCTTTTAATATCAGATACGTCCGGCGAACGAATGAAGCAATGCACGACACCAGAGCCAAAGCAAGATTCTGTTAAGATCCTGTCAGTCCTCTGCGGTTTGAGCCGAGAATGGGCCGATAAACAGAAAATCTGTGAGCTAAGTGCACTTTATTTTCACCTTATCAATACCGATAATGGTCTATAATGAAGAACGACTGGGCAGTAATCTTATAAAAGCCATGAAGTCAGATCAGATAGCATGCAGACAGACCTCTGGAGAGCATGGTATTTTTTAAGCTGTACCCTGTCTTCTTAAGTGCGCTTTGAAAATGATGCATCTGTCGAATGACATCGCTTGAGGTTCAGCAAAGCAGGTGAAACTGAACTAAAGGTGCAACTATGTGTTTTTGCCTGACAGCTTTTCAGGACTGAAAGCTCCATTTCCTGTTTGAAAGCTTTTTTTTTTTAGATTGCTGGAAAAAGATGAAACGAGGTTGAGAAAGAGTCGACAGGCACGCCTCAACTTTGACAGACAGAGCTTGATTCTTTTGTGAGACAAAAGGCTTTTTGATAACGGATATTTTTTTCCGGCGAGAACATTAACAATAACTCAACTTTACATTTATTGATAGTTATTCAGCAGAAACAACAAAGACGCTAGAGTGTACTGCTGTAATTTTGAGACATCGATATTTATTGACAGGCACAGAGTCCAGCTGACCTCTGCTAAATGGAAAGAAAATTATTTCTTCAGAGGTTCATATACAGCAGAATGCTGCTTAGTGCTGTAGTACTTGAGACCAGTCTTGGCCTCGAGACCGGTATTAAGACCCTTTTTTTGAAGGTCTTGGTCTTGTCTCGGTCTCAACTACATATGTACTCGGTCTTGTCTCTGTCTCAGATTAAGAGGGCTAGGGATTTTGTTCCAAGACCAGTCAAGACCACAACTGCAGGGATATCACTAAATTGACGGTGCATTGTCTGATTTATTTATTTACATCATTAATGTGACTGGATGTAAAACTTCCTGTTTCAAATGCAATCAATAACTTGTTTCTAATATGATTTATTTATACTGTTGTGTCAGGTCCAAAATTAATGAGGGATTAAGCCAAAAATTTCACCAAAATTAATACAAATGCCCACAAATTTTAAGATATTGTTGCAAAAAAGTATTGGATTTTTATATTATAACATATGTTTCCATTAAGCAATATTACAAGAGTAAGAGAGCCGTTTTCACAAATTTGAGCACAATTGCAAAAATTATATTGTTTTTATACAAACATTCAATAAACAAAATGTTATTTTTAAAACATTATTCTCAACATTATTTATGCATTTGTAATTTTACCAATTCAGATGCAGCTTCTGTGCCACTTCTGCTGCGCAAAGATGAATTTTGTTGTTAGTGGTTTCATTTGATTGGTAACAGCTCTATATAGTGTCTTATTATTCTAATTGTATTTAATGTTTAAAAATAAGTTGGTCTTGTGCTTGTCTTGATCTCAACCCCTTAAAGCCTTGGTCTTGTCTTGGTCTCAACACACATTGGTTTTGGTCTCGAGTCTCGACTTGGTCTTGGATTAGGTGTTGGGGAAAGTTACTTTTAAAAGTAATGCAATACAATATTGTGTTACACCCTAAAAAGTAACTAATTTGTTACTTAGTTACTTTTTTTGTGCAAGTGAGATGAGTAAATGCATGCTCACATTTAGTCTAGAACTACAATAACCATAATGTTTACACAGCGCACACAACGCCTCTGCACTTTATTTCTCTCAACATGGGGACAGGAGAGCTGTCAGTCAATAAATTTGAAAAAGTAACTTGCATTACTTATTTGAAAAGTTAACGTAGATATTTTGTTGTAAATTGAAAAAATAATGCGTTACTTTACTAGTTACTTGAAAAAGTAATCTGATTACGTAACTCGAGTTACTTGTAATGCGTTACCCCCAAAACTGGTCTTGACTACAACACTGATACTGCTTGTATTTTCATGCTGCCGAAATATTTCCCTTTGGGCTGCTAAAACCTTCTCTAACTCCTCTACTGAAGATATATCTCCAAAGGAATAAGAGAGGAAGATGTTGTAACTTCAAATGTTTATACTTACATCAACGATTTCCCCCCAAAAAATGAATAAAATGCACTTCGCCATGAATTATTGTGCATCTCAGAGGGTCTCGGCAGAAAATCTGCATGAAATGATACATTACCCTGAATTCACTATCATGAGCCTTGACTGTATGTGGTTGTTTATCTTCCATTTAAGGTATGAATTTATTATAGAGGAAAACAAAAGAGGGCCATTTTCAGACAACTTAAATGCTTTTGCACAAATAAACAAAACTAGGGAGCCAGGTTCGTCCCTATAAGCACTGATAAAGCATAAATACATAATTAATAGGCTCTCCGTCAGAGGTCCTCACATGAACGCCGTCTAATGCTGTAAGCGTACGGAATGATGTGACACCATCTACACTTATTAAAGATCAAGGTCCCAGAGGATATGACTAATGTAGGTGGCCTTACAGCACTTACCACTTTCTAAATCAGAGGCAATGCTCTATATATCTGTAGATGTTTTTTTCATTTATTGTCATTTCTACAGCCCTAGCAGTTTTTAGGAAGCTCTTTTTCAGGGACATGCATCAGTGCGAAGGTTGGGAGTCCAGCTAAATCATCTTCAGCTTTGAAGCACGAACATCCAAAGTGCATTTTTCAGGTGGAGAATTTTGGACGGACACACTCTGGCTAACCGAAAGCTGTTTTTGGCCAGGAAACTTTTGTGGAGGGTGTTTTAACTTGCCACTGCATTCTCCTGAACCCCTACAGCTCCTTATTGCTTGCAGCCCATAAATGTGCTCTCTTGGAATTCATTTGTAGGTCGGCTGTATGGTGCGTATTGCTGAGCTGTGTGGTTGTACCTGGCATGTGGTCCTGTTTCTGGCCCTTGGGGTTCCCCGTCCTAATGCTAATGGTCCAACTCATGCCTCTGCTGTGCGTTAGATGATGGAAGCAGGTTTGGTAAATAGCAAAGACGGACTGCTGTGTTCAAACATCCCTAATGGGATTCTGGTGCAAATTATCATCTGGGAGGTAAAGACGACAGCAGACGGGGAAGGAGGGAGACAAGACTGATGGAATTCCATACGTGCACATTTCCTTTAAATGGGACTAAAGGTGCGAAAACATTCTGAACAACAAATAAAACCCTGAGAGTCCATTAGAATATCGTTCACAGTTTTGTACTTTCATTTCATGCATCTTCTCTCCGTGAAGACATTATCATATATCTGCCGTCAGTACTAGTGTCATATTGAGTTGAGAAAAACAGAAACACACTCCTTGCCGAGCGAATTAAGATTTACACCTTCTCTCGTCTTCTCTCACTCATTATTTTGCTCCATTTTCAGAAAAAAAAAATTATTTTAAGATACAGTCTTTAAGGACTTTGAGCATCCTGTTAGGCTCAGTGGACATTTCCATTTCTCAGATGCTGCTCTTTCATAGCTCAGGAGACTTGGAGTTTCATCAGTTATGTTTCTTTTAAAGGGGTCACACAATGGGAATTTTTTTCCTTCTTTGTACTATGAAAACATATTGTAACTTTCAGAACTTTAAGCTTCCTTCCAGTAGTTGTTCATTCTCATTTCCATCTATTTTTACATTTACCTTTGCCATCATCTAGTGCTCACTTAAAGGTAATCTTTAAAAACAATTATAGTATAACATCACTGTGAAATGTAATCTTTAGCCAAGACCTGACTAGTGAAGAATGCAATTTGCTGTTGATTACTTTCATTAAAATATTCTACAGTGACCTGTACAATGAAATGAAAAACACATATGATTATAAATAACTTTGTGTCTTAGTATTTATCTCATGCTACTGTATGGTCTTTTAGCATATTTTTATCCAGTTGACATTTCTGATTGTTTTTTTTGCTTTATTTGAAGTTTCAAAAAAATAGGCTAATGAAGCATGTCTGGGGTCTAAAGAGTCTGTATCTCCGGATGGAAAAAAGGAGATAAAAGACTTAAAAGGGATAGTTCAGCCAAAAATGAAAATTTGGTCATTATTTACTCACCCTTATCTTGTTCTAAACATTTTTCAATATATATTCTTTTGTATTCCATGGAATAACATGAAGGGAGGTAAATGATGACCAAATTTTATTTTTTGAGTGAACTAGCACTTTAAAGAGGTCCTATAATGCCCCTTTTATAAGATGTAATATAAGTCTCTGGTGTCCCCAGAATGTGTCTGTGAAGTTTCAGCTCAAAATACCTCACAGATCATTTATTATAGCTTGTTGGCCCTGTTTGAGTGTGAGCAAAAACATGCCATTTTTGTGTGTGTCCCTTTAAATGCAAATGAGCTGCTGCTCCCGGCCCCCTTTCCAGAAGAGGGTGGAGCTTTAACAGCTCTCACTTTGGTTGCTCAACAACAACAAAGCTGGAGAATCTAACGCAGCCAAAATGACGATTGTCAATAACGGTGTTCAGCCTTACATTGTTCAAACCGGAGTCGGACACTGATGGAGAGACTCAGGAATGAATCTCGATGTTTCTGAACAGTTAGTGGATAAATTTATGTAGTTGCTGTGGAGTTGATTCAACTCGTCGACAAGCGTTTGCCATCATGTTGATCTTTTGTGCAAATCCAGCGTTGTATTGACCCTCGTTTATGAGGGTGAAAGTGAAGTGACATGTGGCCAAGTATGGTGGCCCATACACGGAATTTGTGCTCTGCATTTAACCCATCCAAGTGCGCACACACAGCAGTGAACACACACACACCATGAACACACAGCCACGCAGCCAATGCTGCGGCACCCGGAAAGCATTCTTCCTCTCATTCTTCGGCATTCTTCCTCTTCTCTAAAGCAGCCCAACGTGGCCTCACCCCCTTTGTTGTGTGTTCCCGGGGGCAGGGTTATGTAAATTTTGGGGTTTGTGATGTCACCAACCCAGGAAGAAGCTTGTTGTAGTCCCTACTAGCGATTTCTGTAAAATAAAATATATCTGTTTGCATTGATCTTTGAGCATCGTAACTTTGCAGATGTTGTTTATGCTCAAACAGCAATATTACACACTAACTGAAGTTAAAAAAGTGAAATGATAATCAAGGACCCCTTTAAGTAAACGTGTCTATTGGCTCTCATTTCAATCTAGGAGAAACAGTTACTATTAAAAAGATTTCCTTAGTAACTTTTCTTTGCTACGGGGGTTTTCATCGGGCCCTTTTTTTACAAACATGAAAAACTGTCCAGGACTGAAATGAGAAGGTCACAGCTCAGTCTCTGAGGCAGATGCATGGGACTTGAGCCCATGGCAAGGTTGTTTTGAACCACAGTGAGGTTTCCTCCAGTTGCCTGTGATGTAAGTAGGACAAACCCAGGATCCCTCAGAAGATCTCTGTCGTTTTAATACCGCTAGTGTCCAGAGGGTCCAAGAGACGGAGGCCAGTGATAGAGTTACAGCTCCTTCAGAGGGCAAACAAGGAGATATGACACGACGCTGTGATGGGTCTTTAATGCCAGATAGCAGGAGGACACCAGGGACCCGTGAGTGTGTGCTCGCACACTTACTCCTGGCTTTTAGGGGTGTGAAAGAGTAAGAATGTTCACATAGGTGCAAAAAAGAGTAGAGACAACATTTAATTTAGCTTGTCAGTTGTCACGGGTCAGGCTGAAGGGAAAACATCTCCTGTGGCTAAGAGAGCTGATGCGAGTAGAAAGCATGATGTTGACTGGGAAAAATGTGCATTACGATGGAAAAAATATTTCAGAAAAACACACAGTTAAAGCTCAAGATGTCAAACTCAGCCTTTTGGCCACTGGACAGTGCATAGACTCTCAGCTGATAGCCTTGCTTCCCCCCTGAGGAATCACAAACCTGTCAAGACATTTAAATGTGAAGCAATTTGACGTGACAGAAAGGTTCAGACATATGCTTCCTTTGAAATCATTGACAGACAAATGTCTTTGAGAATCACATGTCATTCACGGCTTCTAGTACTCGATGATTAGAAAATCTCTCCCTCTGTAAGATGCAGACAGGTCTCGCGCTCTCTGCATTACTCCTTTCCCTGTACCTCCTAATCTGTCCTTACGGGACTGTGCTACACATTGATTCACAGTGTGTTTGGCAGTTTGAAGAGGAGCACAGGAACGACGCATTGACTCCATACTGACAGTGCTGCTGCTCTTTCTTTTATCCATCTGCCCTAAATACCTACCTCTTGCTGGACAGAGAGAATGTCTTCATCGCTGAATTATAGGGCAGGATGGTCATTAGCCACAAGATTTTTCTTCTACACACAAACACTTACACACTCCCAACTTGTCTTCTGAGAAAAGAGGGTTGAATTAATGGCTTAGTTTTCTTTTCAATTGTATTTTTCTGCACTTTTATTGATTGAATAGTAGAGAGTGGAAGGGTAATGGGGAAAATGTTGCGACCCAGATTTGAACTACTAGGCAATGGCTTTGACAGCTTTAGAAAGTTTTCAAATCTGCAGCACTGAGGTAGTGGTCACACTATATGTTTTGTTCCATTGACTTCTATTCATATGCATGCGAATGCGGGAGACCAGAAACATAAGCTCATGTGAATTTCGCTGCGTTCAGGTTTGGTGAACTCTAACCAGAGAATTCACATCACGTGAAGACGTGTGACTATTAGAAGACCAGCTTGAACCCATTGATAAAACTTTCACTCTTACGCGAAATTCCAAATCGTGTGGATACCTACCGAAATGACTGGGCTTATCCATGTTTTTCCTATACCCCATGATGCTTTGCACGAAATATGGGGGTAGCTACCGTTAAACTGTAAATAATCAGCGAAAGTTTCGCTCTATGAACACAATGATCATTTTCAAAACAGGGTACAATGAGATCATAATATTCTACTCACCCTTTAACCGTCAAACATTAAAAGGACATTTAAAAGTGTAAAAGCATTAACAAATGTCTACCACAAACCATGAATAACCCCGATTATTTCTGCAGAAATATTACAGATGTGTTAAATATCACTTTAGTAATATGTCTGTATTAGGCCTATGTAACATGTTACCTTATTCAAAAATGTTAATTAACTGGAATATTGAGTGATAATAATTCAAAGTGATTTCCGTCATTGTGATGGAAAGAGATGTAAGTATTTAGGGAGTAAAAATGAGAGATTCTTAGTGCATTCCAGTAAATTATTAATGGGCTATATCGTAAATTAAACAGACCACAAATGCGCAGTACTGTATATGTTGTCCTTTTTCATACTGTTACAGCAGAATACAAAGATAAAAAGAAAATAATCAGGACGAAAAGAATGCAGTGATTGAAAAGAGCTCTTGTTATAGATATTCTTGTCATACCACGTACCATTAAATACCAAGCGTTACATTTTTCTCTTGAAGTCTGAGAACATAAAGGAAATTTTACAGCTCATTCAGTCAAACTGACGAATCAGGATTATTTGTTGCACATCCTTATGATTTGAAATGATTTGTTTTAGTCTTTTTGAGTGGAACTTCTCCAAACCCATAATCTAACTTCCACCCATAATCTAAAACACAGTAGGCTCGTTAGCAAAAAGGTGGATTGATGTGGATATCTTTACAGCATAATCAAGTGTGCTTACATGCATAACAAATTGGTGATAACTAATTCAAAAACCCAAGAATTTAAGAAAACCGTGTTTACATGAGATTTGAAATTATTTTGTGTTTTATTCTGTTTTGATATTTGAGTATTGTTTCAGATTCTGACTCGCAACATCCTGATTCGTTTGTGATCTGAATATGATTCATTTGGCTATGTTTCGGATATAGGGTAATATCATACACCTGGCGCAATCGGATGCCAGGCGCGATGCAAGTATTTTTTGCTAGTTTCAGCAAGACACAGTTATCCTTTTCACGTCCAGCGCCTACGTTGTTTAAATAGCAAATGCACTCACGTCCATCTGTTCGCCCATAGGCGTGCTGGTCTGAAAAGGAGTGTTCAGGCGCATTGTTGGCGTGTTGCTATTTTGAGGCAACTGAAAACGACTTTGTTGGAAATTGACCAACAAAAATCGTGTCTAAAGTCAATGGCGCAGTATTTTTGTTGTTATTTAAAGGGCACGTTAGTAATATGCGCCTATAGGCGGGTGCACAACGCGCGTACACTCTGCTTGTTACGCACACAGGGACGCGCAGCAGTACACAAACATGCCAAATATTAAAAATAAAAGGATTACAATGCTTTAACCTTGCTCACGAGCAGATGTTTCCTCTCTGGAGAAGCATGCAGTCTTTCCGCTTGCAAACAGCAATCCACCATGGCGCGAGTGCAACTGGCTTTTAAAGGGTATGGGAGATGACACTCTGATTGGTTTATTGTACGTTACGCCCAAAACATACCCATGACTCATTAAGAGACAACCCTTTTGGATCATTTCGCCGACCTTTTTTCCGTCGTTAAACTAGCAAATTCTCGATGAAACGTGCAGATTTTTAACTAACACTATTTTATGACCTTTCATCAATAAAAGAATGTAGTTTAAAGAATTTATATGACCTTTCTTTTCAGTTTCATTAAGTATAATTGTCGTAAGGTGTAAGTGAACTCGAGAGATGAGAGAGGAGGGGATTGTTGAGCTGTCACATTGTTCTGAGATTTCCCTAGAGCTCTAAATGCTACAGGGCAAACCCCAGAGGTTGACTTTACTTCAGTGCTTTATGATACAGCATTGCCTTAAGTCTTGTTACATTTACACTTCTCTTCTTGTAATTCTTGACAGTTTCTTACCAAGTGACTTATAAGGAGATACATATGTTGGGCTTGTGATAATTATCTTGGCAAGAAGGAGAAGGCACTTTGTCTTAGCACCCAACTTGTCATTAAAAACACTTTACAAAACGTGTCATTTAAGTTTTTTAAAGCAATAAGATACTGAAGGCCATGTGTCTGAGCGCTTTTAATGGTTTGGTAGCAAACACAGTAGTACTGAATTCAGCTGTTGTGTGTATATCATGAAACCGTTTTTGAACGCGGCTCATCGAATCAAGATTTTAAGAGCTGGAACACTCTGAATTTTGTATTCTGAAATAAGTTGAGACATTTTCCATCACACATATGAGCAATCTTTGCAGATCAGGTGTAGACAGGAAGGTTTTGGCCTTCAGAAGGACTCACAGTTTTCTTGGCACATGCTTCTCTAAAACACTCAAAAGCTCTCGCATTTTCTCTTGGGCTTTGTTTTCTGGCCAGTTGGATGAGACAAGCCGTGTCATTTCTATAGCTGCGTCAGACATGCTGGACATGTGCTGTTTTGAACTTTGGCTTTGATTGCTGGGGCGTGAAAGTGAGTCAGCAAAAGTGTGAAGTGTAAAACTGGCTGAGGGAAATCAGGATGCTGCATGCCAACAAACATCTTGAATAAGACTTTTTGGACTAGGGATTTTGTATGGTTTGTAATTTTTCATTTGGTGAAGATTCTTGCTGTGTACTGTATATTAACTCACTGCACTTTTAACATACATTGTACCACATGAAAATATGACTTCACTGTAAAACTTTATAAGTTCAGAATACTCAAAACATTTGAGGACTTATTAACTTAAACATAAGTTTTGAGATAACCTTATTATCTCAAAACATTTAAGTAAACTAACTCATTTTAGTTAGTAAAACTTACAATTTTTGTGATAAGTGGGGCGGGGCCAAGAGCCGTGGAAGCGGAGCAAGGCCAGTGTGGTGCACAGGTGTCTCTCATTAACAATCACGCCACACCGTAAACCGAAATAAGTTGGGCTAACTCAAAAAATTTGAGGTAATCAGTTACATAAATGTTTTTGAGTTATGATGTTCCCAATTTTAAGTAAGCAGAACTGTCAAGTTTTGAGTTTGTAGTACTCGTGCTTGTTAATTGCTCCTAACTTGAAGTATTGAGTTAGCTAACTCATACATTTTGATAGCAATTAACATAAAATATTTAGTTAATTAACTTTTTCAAATCAAATGAGTTATTTACTTCACTGTAAACCCTAAGAAAATACAAAAAAATGTTAATTTGCTAACATGTTAACAATAGCATGGTATAACACTTACTGTATGAGTACAGCAACTTAAAACATGTAACTTACTTGTCACCATGATGATAACTCTCCAAAAACCCAAATTAACAGAAACTCTTCTAAATTAGCATAATAAAACATTAATCACTACTAAATCTCCCTTACCATTAATCTTGCACAAAAAACATTATATAACACTTAATTTTAGCATTTACCCAGTCCAGTTTCAGTTAAACTTAAGTTAGTCTAAATTAAAAGAAAGGAGTTGTTTTGAGAAAACTCAAAACAATGAAACAGTTCAGTTTACTTGAAATATGTCATAGCTGTGAAAGAAAGTTCTAAGTACTCATTGCAATTAATTTAACTGAACTAATTTGTTCAATTTAAGTTTGTCCTACTCAAAGCAATTAAGTATTTTGAGCATTAGGGTTTACAGTGCACCCGCATCCCTTCACTCCCACAGTTCTCAGCCTCGCCCCACTCATCATAATGTTAATTACATATGGTTCATTTACATAACATCACATTCAGATCTTGGTTAAATGTTAGATAGCAAATAACACATGCTATTATAACTATTAAAGAGACTATCATTATATACTTGGATGTATATAATCAAACAACATACAGTATATGTGGTCTTAAAAGTTTTGCAGCCCATCCTCAACATAACCACAGGCTCTACTCTTCACCACAATGGTGAGCCTACAAAACTAACAGAACAGAACCCCCTGTAAATCCCAACATAACACAACATTAAACACTAACTTATGTTTCCCTATATGTTAATCTTGTGCAAAAACACACAAAATAACACTTAATTTCAACATTTATTTATACAGTCTGACGCAAAGCATGCTGGGAATTAGAGATCTGGTGCAACTCTACTCAATCATATAAAGTTCAGCTTACTACAGTGAAATTTTGAGTTCACGCAACTTTTCTCTATTAAGTACAATAAACTTTAATTATTATTTGAGTGAAATAAACTTATTTCATTTAATTAATTTTACTGTTTGATTTTACAGTAGAAAAATGCGGATATTATTGGTAAGTCTGTTAATATTCTCATTGTGACTTGTTTATGGAGAAAAGACACAAACAAGAGACAGATACCAAGAATCCAAAGCACACTTTGCGTTTAGAATATGCAAAAAGCAAATAATTACTTTGACTTTGAAGAATAAAATATGTTTAATTAAGCCGTAACAAAAGGAGAGAAAAGATACTGAAATAAATGAGTCTCTCTCTGTCTTTTTTTATCCGCTAAGTCTGCGGCATAATTTGTCGTGAAAACATGAAAAATACATCACCGGCTTCAGTCTGGTGGGCCTAAGTGTTAAATAATTACAATGAACTGCCTCAGGTTCCTCTAAACCAGAGCACTTCAAAGAGCACAACTTATATTTGACGGAGAAAAAAAGCCTTCACGCTGTCATGCTCTATTTTTACATTGACTACGTCTGCTGTTGAAAACTGCCTGTTTACACGTCCCATAATCCCGTTGCCCCCTGTGTTATGTGTTATTGTGATATTTCATCAAAGCTCTTGGGAACGGCAGCGCTGGATGCTAGAAGGTTACTCTCTGAATGAAAACACCAGAATGATGTCTGCTTTACCTGAAAAACAGAAATAACACAAGATGATGGCAGCTGTAAAAGTAGATGATGGCATTAAAGGTGGTAACGAGAGGCCACGCGAACTGCAGGCAACACTGCGGTGCTGTTACTAGTCGTCGAATCCTTTCGCTTCAGCATATCTTAATATGTTTCCGTCCTTAGGCCCGTTTCATGCAGGAGCAACAAATGTCGATGCTGAGAAAATCTTTTCAAAGGAAACGCAATGTCTCTCAGGTTTAGCAGGTTCTGTGTTTGGCCATCTGTTCATGCTTGCATCATTCTGCGGAGAGCTCTGTAAGTCAACATGAAATCAAAATTGACACTATCTAGTTTTTAATAAAAGTCCCAGGTCTTACTGAGGATGATTCATCAGTGCACTTTATTCCAAAAATAAACTTGTTTGTTGCAAATTATTTTCATGGAAATGCAATATCTTTTTACGTCTGTGAAATTACATTTCGGCTTGTGCAATCAAGACAGTGTGGGTGTGGAAAAATAATATTAACCAATAATATCGCAGCATGTTCCAATCCAGTTCCCAATGTTTCACTTTGAGCATGTCATATTGCTATTTTGTGTTTAACCCTCCTGTAATGTTGCTATTTTTAAACTGCTTGAACACTGGATAAACAATTTATTTATTCTTGAATTTTTGTGACTTTTCATTATTTAGTGTCAAGAATGTGCATGCAAAGTTTTGACAATGTGTTTTGGAAAAGCAGTATAAATTTTGGTTACATCAATTGTGTTGAGGTCAAATTGACCCCTATTGGTTTCCATTCAATTTATAAAAAGAAGTTCCTTGAAAAACAGCAAAGAGTCAGGTAAAAAACAGAAAACCTTTATTGTAGGTGGTCAAAAACTAAAATATGAAATACACATGGGAACTTTTTCCCATGTATTTAAGATTCAAAGTTTACTCAAAATTGAAAACTCATCTTCTGAATTATCCAAAGAGAATTTGTGGTTTCTTCTTCTGTTAGTTTCACAGTCAAAAGTCTGTGAAATTGTTTTTTAGTTATTCCTTTTTTGAATCTCAAATATGTCCGTACACCAAGTACAAATAGCAATAGATACTATTTACACTACGAGTAGAAGTACAAATAATGTTAGATGCTATTTATACTTATAATTGTAGTCACAGTATTTGCATCTCAGTGTGCAAATAGCCACTTCATGTAGTCATGACAAAGAAAAAATCAAGGAAATGTTTTTTTTTTTTTTTCCCCGTCTGTCTGTGCAACTTTTTTTTTCTTCTTTTTTTACATGAATGACCCGTTAGTGCATTTTATACTGGTTATCTATTACGGAATTGCATGGAAACCAATGTGGAACTATATACACACACACACACATATATATATATATATATATATATATATACTGATCACGTCAGGAAAAAACACTTTTACAAGCACGTATTTTAGGTATTTTAATACTAAGAGAATAAAATTTGTATTTTGAGAACACTATCATATATACAGTGTTTCCCACAGGATTGTGTGTTTTCTGTGGTGATTGTACCTCTGTCCCTATAGGGGGGTCTGGGGGCATGCTCTCTCGGAAAATTTTTTTTGTACATTTTAAAGATAAATTCATTAATCTGGTGCACTTTAAGAGTTCAAAATTAAGAGCTCCAACCCATGTTCAGTGTGCAAACTGAACAAAGAAAAAGTCTTGTACCTGAACTTTAAAGGGGACTCTATAGGGCTTGTGCACTAGAGATGTGTGGATCAGCTCTAACATCACCCAAATCCGCTGTTAAAAATAAATCATCCACCCAGCAACTTTCCAAACCTACGATATTCTCAGATTTAGATATCTGCACCTGATCATCACAAAATAATTATTCAAATTCTCAGTGTTAAGCATGATGATATAATAACATATGACACTTGAGTAGGCTGCTTTCAAATAAATATCTAAAATAAAAGTTCTTCTTTGGCAAAATTACATTTCCTTACTAGCCTATAAACACATGTTTTACTCCCTTCAAACTTTTACTCCCTTTCATTACATCATTGTTGAAAAAACACTCTTATCAGAATAATTTCTGTTAAGCTTGTGTATATTTTTAGTTAAAGCTGTTACGTTTTAAGCAATATCATGTGGGGGTTTTCTTTGTGTTTTATATAATGACCACTAGAAGGTGCTCTAGGCATATGCTTTCCTTGATTGGTTTTCCCTGAATAGAAATGCGTTGTCGTTGAAAACGAAAGTAAAAGAGTGACGCGCATTCCTTGCATTTTACCAAATAAGAATTCCGTGTCTTTATTAAAATCAATACATTAATGATTTATCTCTCATCCACCCGTGACCCATCCGCAATTACTTGAAATGTTATTTTGTATTACTTGGCCAGCCCAACCCGGCGGATTATCTGATGCGGATATAACCGCTATCCGTGATTTCGTGCGCTCTCGCAGAATGTCCAGAGTGGCTCTGTTCGAGGCCAGCAAGTTGTAGGGCCAGAGCGAAAGCGATTTTTGTTCGGCACGGAACCCCATTTTCTGCAGTGGGGATGGGTGGAACGGTTCGAGAATGGACACAGGCCAGGAAGCCGCAACGAACCGTGGTAAACGGGTATCTGGGCATGTGACTGCCTGTCTGAGTTTTGTCAACACTCGACAGTCGGAGTTGGCACGAAATTTGACGGAGGCAGCCGCCTCGTAATTCTCTATGCAGGAAAAACCCTGTATATAATAACTTAATAATTTTATATATATATATATACTTGGGCAAGGCGGCGCTGTTGCGCATTCTACAGGCTCGCGCAACAGCGCTTTAGACTGCTTCAAAGTGATTCTCAAGCAATGAATAGCGCACATTTATGCCAAGCGATTGCTAATGAACTCTAGTTGGTGAATTAAGACAGTGTCTACTTTATGGCCTTTATATAATATGTTTTAGACGGTTGTAAGAGTGCACGTTTTATCTCTCTCTTCTGAAGTATCAGCCTGCAACTGTATATACATTTCAAAATAAGAGTCCCTGTGTATTTCGGGCTTGTTTATAATTAAAAGTCACACGCTACGTTTTTTTTTCCTTCTGGGCATTACTAGTATTTTGGTTACACAATAAATTGTATTTAATTTGATTTCCATTTAATTCATAGTAATTTATTGTAGTCTCCCCCACAGGAAGAAAAGACTAAGAACATTATTTGACATGTATATTATTCATTATATAAATTTTACTAGTAAAATCTGTCCCATTCACTGAGAGACACTATATGACATAGCAAGGAGAACTCCATTTAAATGCTGTAATGTTGCATAATTTACAGTGCATAAAAATGCATAATATTAGTATGTAATTAAATGTAATAGTAGGCTATGCAATTAAAATTAATTTAAATAAATAAAAATACTGTTAAAAATCACATATTATTTGTTGTTTTTCGCATGTAGTAGACCATTTTTGTGCCGTGGGTAATAGGAGGATTTTCCACCCGGCTACCACCGCAAGTATATTTCAAACCTGTGGGAAGCACTGATATATTATAGCCATTATTATAGTGATACACTCCCCCCCCCCCCAAAACAAACCAAAACAAAACAACAACAACAACAACAAAAACAATCGATACTGAGAAAAAAAAAAACTTACCAAATAGCTTCTTCATTTAATGAGACACCTGGGCTTGTTTGTCTTTCACAGGTTGTAATGTTCTGGAAGTAATTAAGAAACTTTCTAGAGAAAGACCTAAGCAAATTTTATTAAAGAATGTAATCTAATTAAATGCTAATTTCAGTTTTATAGTTTTAACGAAGCAAAATCTTTCTAGGTAGGGGGTACTTTTATCTAGGAGGAACATTATTTGTTAAGCCTCTAAAATATGTACCTCTGGTTAAATTATGTCAGATTTGCTCCACCCTCATGTTCACCCTTTCTTTCAAACAACATTGGACCCCAGTGTTATTCATATTGATTATTTTTTTGGCAAATTGCATGGAAACCAATGTGGGAATATTTGACATGCAACAAAAAAAGCAAGATTTTCCACACAACAGGAGGGTTAAAAGCTTAATTCTTTTTAAGCAGCAAATATTAATGTGTAGTAAATGAGCAATACATTCATACTTTCTTCCTATTGTTACGCCACTACTGGATATGAATTGATTAAAGGTCAGCAACATGCGCATATGCTCACATGCAGTTCAACCTTCAATGTGTTTTAAGTCACTTTAAAGATTTTTCCATTAAGTGACTCTAGGTTGCTGGCAGAGGCAGAGATGAGCGGGGAGAGACAGAATGATGGAGATCAGTAACAATAGAGGGGGATAATTGTGCCAGAATCACAACCATCTGGTCTCAGTCTCCTCACAGATCCCCACGCACAGCTTGCAATCCTTCCTCTGAAATCCTTAAATCCTCACAATCTGCCACACGCTCTTCTGATGTGACTGCCATCACCCTCTCCTCTCTTCTGCTATCTCTCCTTCCCTCTATCTCTATCCTTCCTTCCTTCCTTCCTTCCTTCCTTCCTTTCCTTTCCTTTCCTTTCCTTTCCTCTTCTCTTCTCTTCTCTTCTCTTCCTGATGGTTCATGCGTCTCTCTATTTGCCTGAGCAATGCTCTAACCTGTGCAGAAAAGCTTGAGGAATTGTTGTTATTGGCCATTCAAGATGAACAGAGCAGTATTGATTCCAGCTGGACGTAACAAGGACAGATAAAGACAAAACCCTTTTGTTGTACAACCATGTTAAGCATGCAGCCACAGAGGAATTTATTCACTACATAATGTCCTCCATGGTCAGAATGCTTCAGTTCATTTTTGTTCTTTCTTCCATTTTCTGTTTGTGCTGTTCTGAGCTGCCTGACTCTTTGCATTCCAGGTTTCTTGTTCTCTTTTGTCTCTGTAAATACTAAGGACCAGATTTACTAAACAGGGCAAATTAGCATGAGAGCGCAATTCCAAAAAAGTGCCGATGGGACTGGAAAGTTCTGCACGTGTCTGAAATGCTTTGTTTGGGTGGTAAATAATGGCACAAATACCAGTAAATTGACTAGCAAAAACCTTAGTAAATCACCTTGCATGATTCATTTAAATACTCTCCTCCCATAAGTCTTTTCACGTCTTTAGTAAATCCTGACAGTAGTTTTTTAATGCCAAAAGAGGGTTTGCGTTGGCGCAATCTGGCCCTAAATGATGCTCCGTACTAGCATGACATTGCAAGTCAGACGTAAGGCTATAAGCGTTAATTATGTGAGCCTGGCACAATTTTTCTTTCCCATCTTCACAGCTTCAGTTTTATATTCGTTTATATAGATACATTCGGATGCATTGAAACTTTCAGGGCAAATTAGGGATTTTTGGTTGATAGAGTGCTAGAAGAATTATATATTATATTATATTATATAAATAATTACTAAACTCAAAAGTATGGGTTAAAATGTTACTGTAGACTGCATATTATATATTTAACTTCATCAACAACATCAAATGTGTTGAAATGTGTTGTTATTTAATGATATTATTTTGATTATAATTCAGGATTATAATTTATTTTAATTGTCCATTATTAAGGGGATACACTTCTCAACAAAAAACAATCGATACTGTGCGTGGAAAAAGACTCACCAAATAGCTTCTTCATTTAATGAGACACCTGAGCTTGTTTGTCTTTCACAGGTTGTAATGTTCTGTGAGTAATTAAGAAGAAACTTTCTCGAGAAAGCCCTAACAGCAATTTTTTTTTTTTTCAACATTTTTATTGCAGATTTTATTTATAAATGCAATCCAATTAAATTCTAATCTCAGGTTTATAATTTTAATGAAGCAAAATTCATTTCAGGTAATGGTTACTTATGTAAGTGGATCATTATTTGTTAAGCCTATAAAATATGTACCCTGGTTAAATTATGTCATCATTTATTTCACCCATATTTGTTTCAAACCTTTCTTTCTTTCAAATAACATTGGACCCCACTGTCTTTCATTGCTGACAATGAAAAAAAAAAAAAGAAAACTGAGACATTGTGTTCCAACATGAGAATGAGTTAATAATGACCAGGGTTCCCGCAGGTCCTTAAAAAGTCTTAAATGGTATAAGAAAAGTCTTTAAGTCCCCCTGTAGTCAATAATTTTATCCCTTAAAACTCACCTTTGATCGCCAAAATTACATATTTAAACATTTTTTCCTGTGAAAAAAAATCTTAATGCCTTAAAATAGCTTGAATGTAACTCTACACCCTTGCCTCATTTAATATACATGGATCTATGAATATGATAATTAGCCCCGCCTCCACTTACTCATTCAACTTACTGAGGTAAACGCTGCACAGTGGTATCACTTTTTACAATGTCGGACACATAACGGTGATTAATATGATTAGCGTTTTGCTTGACTACATTATCAAACAGCTAATAATGTATTGCTAATGTGACAAACCATGTTCCCGTTCGCCATGTCAGAGTCAGACAGCTGCCTTCTAACAATCAGTATCTTTGCAAACGCTTTGAACAGCTCAGAACATCAGTAGAGAAAGGCTAATAGTTCATCATAACATCGTAATATACATCATATACCCGCCATATTTCTAAATATACCCGATTTTTCATATCAACAGAAAAATATACTGGGATAACTTTCTTTTGAGACTCCCTTGCGCGGTCAGTTAATGGTATGCTAAAACCCACTGGCACATTGACATGATTGGTTACAAGGTAGTTTGTGATGTCAGAAACACCAGCAATTTCAAACCGCAAGTTTGAGACTGTCTTTGGTTTACTGCAGTATTAAAGAGAAATGATGAATTTGCACATGGTTTGCAGTGATGTAGTCCTAAAAAAAGAAGTGGTGTACTATACAAAAAAAAAAATTACAACAGTAAATGTTTTATGATGTTGTTCACTAATAACATTTGTTTCATTAAAAACAAATAAATACAGTGCATTCTAAAATTAGTTGACAGTTTTCAGATTACTTTTGACTGCATTACAGTGTGACTATTATTTAAACATGTTGCTTTGGAATTATATTCATTGCGAAAAGTGATATCTGAGATTAATGTTTTATTTTATTCAAGTGGGTGCTAAAAAATAACTTAATATGAAATAAAAATTTCGAGATAATATATGTATTTTTTTATTTGCTTTGGCATTAGTGGCAATATAAAAGCCAATTATTCAAGGGTGTAGTTTTGGTTTGAACATTAGGTAAAAAATTTACTACAGCAACAGCGCATAAAAATGTGGTCTGAGTTTCACAAACAAAAACTGCAGCCAGGCTGAATGAAAATTTAAATCCACTCTTTGTCAGTAGGTGGCACTTACAGAACAGCAGAGATAGAGCCATTTCCCCGGTAACCTCTGTAAACAAAGCAGCGCTGCTTATAATACGCGTTACATGGAGGGGAGATGAAAAGAAAATGCCATCAAAACCTTTCTCAAGTCAGTCAGTTCCCTTGAGAGATACATTCATAGAATTCATTCATACTTTAATTCATATAATTTCCCTCAGCACTTGCTTGTAAAGGTTGTAAAACCTCTCATCTTTCCATCATTTTTTAAACGAAACGAAACCTACGCTGCATGCCCGTGTCTGCCTGAGACTGTTGCTTACTTTCATCATTTTAATGATGATAAAAATATTAAACAGTGGTATACTAACAGTCAGAAATTGCATCATGGTTTATATGATTTTTTTATTATTATTTAAGCACATGTAAGTTTATCAGTTTGACAGAATTTTCTACTTCAATGTGCCATAAGAAGTCAAACTATAACATTTTTCTTTTTTTATCATAGCATTTGAAAAATAGCAACCAACACATATATAAATCTAGTGAAAATATATTCACTAGATTATAATTTATAATAGATTATAAATTCTACAAGTTAGCCGAATTGACCACCACAATTAATAAAATGTGATACATTCTAGTAAGGGAGGGTCATGAATAGTTTTAAAAGCTTTCTAATAAATGTTGGCGCAAGATGATATTTTTTCCTCTCTTCCTCAGGCTTTTGTTCATTTTGTTCACCAGTCTCTAGATCATGTTTGACTTTCTCTATAGCGTTTTAAAGTGTTTAACTCTCAATAGAATTCAAATTGATCGCTCATTTTTCATTGTGTCACGATAGGAATGGCTCGTTGAAATCTTATCACTCTTTTGGAGCGTGATAAGATCAGAGTAGGCCTATAGCTATAGGGTGAATTGCGCGCCACTAATGCATTAAATAAACCGGGCTGCGCTGATGGTCTTTTCAGTTCGTATGGGAACTTAGCGCTTATAAAAGCTCCGAACGCATGATGTCTATAATTAATTAATAGTCTTATTCGCTCACCACCATATTTCTCACCCCGTGTCAACTGCAGTGAGAGAACTGCGCTCAATGCACCGCTCAAAACACAGAGCGGCTTTGATCAAGTTCTCTTACTGCAGCGCGAACACGCACAGTTAAGCCTGGTTTTTTTAGTCGATGATGGGCGGGAAAAGGTAGAATGATAGAAGTGCTAATGCACCAATTACAACAAAGAATCGCGAGTTTACAGAACAGCATTGGACATACAGTTAAAGTGGAAGCTAAAATGATAGTAGATTATGGACTTTCAAGCAAAAAATACAAGTGGGTATACGCAAATGCTGATCCTTAAAAGTCGTAATACGCAAACAGCCCTGGGCAAAAAGTAAGTATACGGCGTATACGTGCGTATGGCCCTGACTACACCACTGTCAGTTTTGTCTTAAAGCATGTTAAAAACACCAGATAGACATATAAACAACATTAAAAACTTGATTTTCACCACAGGGGGACTTTAATTATCATTTCAAGTGGTGTTAAATTTGGATGAACTATCCCTTTAAGAGTTTAGAATTCTCTTACAGGAATGAGCTGTATAGGAGTCTGATACTGACCTCTGCTGACCCTTGCTTGCTAGTCTTTAAAGTCTTTCCAAGTGAACTATATTTTAGTGTTTCTGTTTTTGCCAGATAATAGTGTTTTGTTAAGGCAAGCTTCACTGTTACTATAACTGATTCCCAGGGTTATGAAATAAAACACCCCAGAACATTCTATGAACCTGATAGCAATTTGTTCATAGCATTGCCTGTGTTTGTTTCTTAGACGCACACTGACATACAGTAATGACCCTATTAAGCTAGAAAATGCTCAGGACCAGGGGGAATGAAGAAATGAAGTATTATTTGTTTGCCTGAGACTTTTGATTGCTCTTTGTTACCTGAAAAAGGTAGTTTTCTTGTATCATAAGCGCATTGTGAGGGCGTAAGGTGAGAAATACTCAATCTCTGCTCGCCGCTGATGAATTAAAGGCCTGATTCGTTTTATATAGCGCTTCATACTAAAATTTTATTGATCCATCAACTCAAGGCTAGACCATTCTTGGATTTATTTCTGCATTTTGACCAAATCAGACGGCCAGACTCCATAAAGTTTGAGGTATATGTAAAAGTTCCCTGAGATACCACACCTCTCTGTAGTCCTGTTCGGGGCATTCATTACCCTTTGACATTTCACTTTATCTTTTCCCAGAGCTTCCCAAGAGCGATGAATATTAAACATGCTGCCTGTTTGTAAAGCAGCTTCTGGCTTCGCCCGCCGGCAGAATGTAGTGCTGTGTTGTGAAGCTTCGCTCTCCTGTGAATAGGAGGATATTCGGATTCTGCAGTTGCTTGAATAAGAGATGCAGAAATTTGTACCTCAGAGATATAATAAAGCACGCGGATCATATCTCGCTCTTCGACATAAAATGGGCTCCAGCAAAATGTATACGTAAACAGGTGGCGTGGGAGCAGAGTCTAGTTTATGGGGCCGCTTTCTGGTCGAGGACATTCAGCCGCTACCTTCCAGAACCTCCCAATTACCGTCCCCATGAGACCGATTTCATTAGCATTACTGCTGATTTTCAGTGAAACTATTTTGATTTTTTTTTTTCTTAAATGAGCTACCGTCAACACGTCATGGCTTGCCCAGCGCTTCTGGCTGGGAGGTCAGGGGAGGTCAGACGTAAAATTCGGTAGGCACACGAACAAAACTGCAATTGAATTTGAATTAGCACCAGCTGATCTTAATATTAGCAGTGGCTTATTGCCAGGGGGTGTCAGCTCAAATAATTAACATGCACAAATAGCAGTAAGTCTTGTGGTAACGTACTGTGTGCAACCCAGCAAGTCTTTGAAAGCTTAAGAAAAACATCTTCTTTCTTGTGAGCGGGGAACTATCTATTTGTAGCAAACAAAAAAGAAACAAGCAAGCAAATAAATAAATAAATGGAGTAAGCAAATAAATAACAATATAAGTGTGCCTCGAATCACTTTTCTAGCCATTAATTTTGTCAACTTTTATTCCTTGTATCTGGTTAATCTCGTTCCGTGTTCCTCTGGCCTCTTGAGCCCCGCACATCAAATCTTCTCACATCTTTTGATGCATCTGGTCCTCCCGTGGAAGCTTTTATCGTAGTGCGGCTTGCATAAGTAAGTGACCCTCTTTGAATGAATTTTGAGACTGTCCTAGTTTGTTCTGCTCGAAGAGGCTCTTCATCTTCTCATTTACATGTGATGAAAGCATGCACCACTTACTCTGACTTGTCCTACATCATCTGTCCATTAATTTTTTTGGTGTGAAATTCTCTGAATGTTTTGGCAAAACGTGGCCTTCACATCTATGTGGAAAATGGATTTAATGTGAGAAATTTACAACACTTTAAAAACAGCGAGTCGGTTTTTATTGGGAGTTAATGATGTTTGAGCTTCCAGCGCACAAAATATCTGTATCTATATCTGTACATATACTGATATGACACATGTTTGAGCTGTGACCTTTTAACTTTTTAAAAGGACAAAAACTTGTTTTGCAAACTACCCTTGTAAAAATTAAGTGCGCTTAATTGTATACAACATATATTCACCTGTAGAGTACAAATCTTAAAAGTGTATTTAAAAAAAAAAAAAATGTACTTGCAGTTAATATAATTTTAATCAATTTGAATTGCCACTTAAACACACTTCAGTAAACTTTTAAAAATTGCACTTATTTTGTACTTGATTATAATTGTATAGTGTTAAAGGCACAATATGTAAGATTTTTGGATTAAACTATCCAAAAACTACTAGAACATTGTTATATATTTTGTTGACTTGTGTGTTTACATTATCTCAAATGTTTCCAAGAATGTTTAAATCCAGAGAAATAAGCAATTTTAACCAGGACACGGACCATGTCCGTGCGTCGCCTATCAATGACATCGTACCCGCATTACCCTTGGTTTCCGGCTTTATTTTGTATTTTATTTTATTTTCCGGTATTTATTTTGAAACCATGGAAACACCAAAACACATATTATGTGTTTTATTAGACAGGTGAGCAACTGTTTGTTTGGATACATTCATGGACAGAAAACTACAATATGATTCAAGTAACATTTTCTTTATTAACAATCTGTTGTAAATTGTTGTAAAACACATTACAAACTTATCTTAAACACATCCTATATACTCAGAAATAATATAAAATAAGAACAATCCTAAATATTTCTTAGCCAAAAAGTAATAGCAATAAATAACACCAGGCTATTATTAACAGCAAATGCTTTGTAAAAACAGAAAACAACAGCTTTCAGCCTGTCACCATCATGTAAACATGAAATATCAAACATACAGTAGTAGTCCTTTACAGGTTTTTGCATTCCATTGCGCTATTTGTCCTATTGTTATTTGTCCTATTGGTTTCCACAGCCACCAGCCTTGGCGTCACTATAGACAGTGATTTTAAACTGGATAAACAAATTAACACTGTTGTAAAATCGAGTTTTTTTCATCTTCGTCTTTTATCTAAAATCAAACCTTTTTTATCTTTTAAACATTTTGAGCAAGTCATGCATGCTTTTATTTCGTCACGTCTGGACTACTGTAATGCACTTTACACTGGAATATCTCAAAATGCACTTTCTCGCTTACAGTTAGTCCAGAACTCTGCGGCACGGCTTTTAACAGGAACCAAAAAGCGCAAACACATCACCCCCATCCTCGCCTCGCTGCACTGGCTTCCTGTTCGATTTAGAATTGATTTTAAGATTTTATTGTTTGTTTATAAAGCTCTGAATGGACTGGCCCCTCAGTACATCACGGACCTCATCCAAATTTACACACCGGCGCGTTCACTGAGGTCTGAGTGCCAGCTCCAGCTCGAGGTTCCTAAGACCAGACTTAAAACCAGGGGGGACCGGGCCTTCTCTGTGGTCGGCCCCAGACTGTGGAATGCTCTGCCTCCCCAGGTTAGAATGGCCCCAACAGTTGAATGTTTTAAGTCTCGTCTTAAGACCCACTTTTATTCCTTGGCTTTTAACTCCGTGTGAGTTGTGTGGTCCTGTGTCTTTTATTGGTGTTCCCTTTCGAGGGAACTCGCGCTGCGTCGCCGTGGCAACGCTTTGGGGATACCCTCCAGCGTAAGCGCTCCTGAAGACGTGTACAACTAGTCCAATCGTGATTGGTGCAACGTCATCCCATGAGCTATAAAAGAGCTGTCTAACACAGCTGTTTCAGCTTTCTGATCTTCAGCAAGCGTTCTGTGTCTCTGTGCGTCTTATTTGGTGTTGTTTGTCCCGTAGAGAAAAATAAAAAGCTATATATTACTAGAAATGGTGAGTGAAAGCAGTGAGCAGAACTTTAGACCGTGCATTCCTCCCTGCCAGCGCTTTATAACGCAGGGAGATGCACATGAGTTTTGTGTTTACTGCATGGGAGTGGAGCATGCACGATCAGCCTTTGAGAAGGCTGACTGCCCAGCGTGTGAAGCATTCCCTGTTAAAACGCTCCGCTCCCGACTGGCTTTATTTTCTGAAAGTGGATAGTTTGGCGTTCCTCGCGGCTCAGGTCCCGCGGCTGCTGAGGCAGCTCGCCGCCTGCAGTCGTGGGGTTCGCAGATAGACCTGGCGGCGGGGGTTGAGACGGCTGCGGCCCTTTCTCAACCCTCAACCGCTGGGCCCAGTGCTCAATACCGGGATCCGGAAGCCCGCTCCGCGGCTTCTTCCGCCCGTGCGAGCCTTTAATGCTGAGTCCATCTGCTTCTGAGGAGGTGGATGTTCTCAGTATTGATTGTGATATGAGTGATTTGGGTGACTCGCCAGCCCAATCACCACAGTATGAGGAGCTTGTGGAGGTTGTTTCTCGGGACGTGGCGAAATTAAACATCGATTGGCCAGCCGAGAGACAGGAGGAGCGTAGTAAAAGCAAGCTTGATGAACGTTTCCTCCAGTCAGCACAACGACCTCCACGTCGGGGTTTGCCGTTCTTCCAGGATCTCCACACCGAGGTGGCGAGATCCTGGAATAAACCATATTCATCGAGGCTTTCGAGCCCCACCGTCCATCTTTATTCATCCCTGGTGGGGCTCAAACAGAACGGTTATGGGACGATGCCCAGGGTGGAGGATACCCTGGCGGCGTATTTGTCTCCTGACGCTGCGTCGTCCCTCAAAGCCCCGACACTGCCCACCAAACCATGCCGAACTACATCATCTTTGGTGGGCAAGGCGTATATGGCAGCAGGTCAGGCCGGTGCCTGTTTACATACGATGGCACTTTTACAAGCTTATCAGGCCGAGCTGCTGAGGGAAATGGATGAGGCGGAGGAGCTGCGGCCCGACGATATTAAAGAGCTCCGTCGGGCCACTGATTTATCTCTCCGTGCCACAAAGGAGACGGCTCGTGCTATCGGCCGCTCCATGGCAGCTTCAGTGGCAACGGAGAGGCACCTCTGGCTGAACCTCTCAGGCATTAAGGAGAGGGATAGAACTTTCCTCCTTGATGCCCCGCTGTCGCCATCTGGTCTCTTCGGCGACGCCGTTTCTACGGTCGTCGAGAGATTTCAGGAGTCAAAAAAACAGGCGGCAGCATTTCAGAGGTTCATCCCGCTAAAATCCAAATCCCAAGGGGCTGCACCCAAAGAGCAGCCCCGCCCATATACGCCGAGCTCCTCATACCGGCAGGCACAGAAGGAGAGTGTTGCCTCTCGAGTGTTGCCTCTCGAGCGCCCCCTGCAAAAGGCGCAGAAGCAACACTCTCAACCGAAGCCCCAAAGAGAGAAGACGGATCTGAGGAACGTCATTCTCTCTAGACGGGCTTCGGGAAAGAGGTCCTGACGATTTTGTCAGGCCTCTGAGGGCGCCCCCTCCAGGGCGGGAGCTTATTACAGCCGCTCCCCCGTGGAGCCCTCAGGAAATCGATTTGTTAACCCCGCCGCCTTCAGCGCTTCGGGGCACAACGATTTCCAACGAACCCGTAACTCAGTGTTCGCACAATCTTGTGACGCTGAGGGGTTCGCTCTCAATAGAGAGGCCTGTAGAAAATATAAAACGGTTGAACCCTGCCGCAGACGCGCTTCAGGGCACCCAACCTGCTCCATCGAGTATGGCTGGGGCCAGCCCCGAGAGGCTGGTACCCTTAGTGAATTTCCTCCCAGCATGGGAAAAATTAGCCAATGTGTCAAGCTGGGTCACTTGCACCATTCACAACGGCTACAGACTTCAGTTTGGGTCTCGCCCACCCAGGTTCAACGGAGTTTTGAACACGGTAGTAAGCCCCATGCTGACACAAGTGATGGAGGAGGAGGTTCTGTCTCTACTGGCAAAGGGGGCCATAGATATCGTTCCCCCCCCAGAGAGAAACACCGGGTTCTACAGCCGGTATTTTATAGTTCCCAAGAAAGATAGAGGATTACGTCCTATTATAGATCTGCGTCAGCTCAACCGCTCTCTGAGGAGATTTCGGTTCAAGATGCTGACGTTGCCTCTCATCGTGAGCCAAATCAGGTCCGAGGACTGGTTTGTCACGATAGACTTAAAGGATGCGTATTTCCACATTTCCATCCTTCCGGAACACAGGAAGTTCCTAAGGTTCGCTTTTGGGGGCGTAGCGTACCAATATCGGGTCCTTCCGTTTGGCCTAGCTCTTTCTCCTCGCACGTTCACGAAGTGCATGGATGCTGCTCTAGCACCCCTCAGACTTCAGGGAATTCGAATACTCAACTATATAGACGACTGGCTTGTGTTAGCTCAGTCTCAAGAATTGGCGGCACAACATCGAGATGTTGTGCTCGACCACATGAAACACCTGGGGCTGAGACTGAATGCGAAGAAGAGCATGCTAACTCCCGTCCAGAGGACGGGGTATCTAGGAGTAATATGGGACTCGGTTACGATGCGGGCACAGTTGTCTCCCGCACGTATCGAGTCAGTTCTGGCCATGGTGTCCAGGATCAAGCTAGGCCAACTCATCTCTGTAAAACAGTTTCAGAGACTGTTAGGGCTCTTGGCAGCAGCGTCCAACGTGATACCTTTTGGCCTGCTGTACATGAGACCCCTACAGTGGTGGCTCAGGACCAGGGGGTTTTCCCCGAGGGGCAACCCATTCCGTGGGATCAAGGTAACGCGCAGATGCCTTCGTTCCTTGGTCATATGGAAAAAACTCTGGTTCCTGTCCCAGGGCCCTGTTTTGGGGGTGTCCTGTCATCGCAAGATAATTTCGACAGACGCATCCAACACGGGGTGGGGGGCGGTCATGGAAGGCCGCTCTACCCAAGGTCTGTGGAGCGGAAAGCATCTTTCATGGCATATAAATTGCCGGTAGATGTTAGCCGTTTGGCTAGCCTTGCGGCATTTTCTCCCAGACCTCAGAGGCAACCATGTCCTAGTCAGAACAGACAATACGGCAGTGGTTGCCTATATAAATCACCAGGGGGGTCTGAGGTCGCACCCCTTGTGCAAGCTGGCTCATCAGATCCTCCTTTGGTCTCAGGGAAAATTGCTCTCTCTGAGGGCAATGTATATCCCGGGACATCTGAATGTGGGGGCAGACGTCCTGTCGAGGCAGGGGCTGAGGCCCGGGGAGTGGAGACTGCACCCCGAGACGGTGCAGCTCATTTGGAGAAAGTTTGGACGGGCGCAAGTGGATCTCTTTGCAAACCAAGAGAACTCACACTGTCCTCTGTGGTTCTCCCTTGCTCATCCAGCCCCTCTGGGGCTGGACGCTATGGTACAGCCATGGCCGAGGCTGCGGCTGTACGCTTTTCCCCCGATCGCTCTGCTCCCGGGAGTTCTAGAGAGAGTTCGGCAGGATGGGGTCAGTTTATTGTTGGTAGCCCCATGTTGGCCGGCCCGAGTGTGGTTCTCGGACATAGTAGCTCTTCTCGACGGTCTCCCGTGGGAGATTCCGCTCAGGAGAGATCTCCTGACTCAGGCTGAGGGCTCAATATTTCACCCCCGGCCGGAGATGTGGAAACTCTGGGTCTGGCCCCTGAGGGGGACCAGCTCATAAAGGAGGGTCTCTCTGCTGAGGTGGTAGATACCATACTTAACTCCCTCGGGTCGGCGGTCACGCCGGCGATACCACCTCGGTTTTTTTCTTACCAGTGTGAAAGAGACTCAAAATACTCTGTCAATGTTGCACATATAATTAAGAGTTATACACCATTAAAATTTGTGGAATATCTTCTTTTATTTGTGTACACTCAGAGTAAAAACTAAATTATGTGCTTTTTGCAAAATAAAGAAAACTAACATGATGCGTGATCTCTCGTCTCCCTCTGAACGAGGTTTAATCCGATAGTTCTCAGAAAATGAACTGTAACTTAGTGAATACTAATGACACAAAAATGAGACTTATGTCTAAAAAAACGTTGAAATGTCAGGTTTTAAATCGTGTAAGTCAAATCGAAAACAAATATTCTGTGTTTATGTAATCTGTATGAAAATAGACACATGTCAGACGCCCGTGATTCAGCTCATTATCCGCTAATGCGGCCACGCCCACGGAGCGAGCGCTATTCAGACGCAAATTCTGAGGCAACACATGTATACATCATCTCAATCGTGCATTTATTGTCTTGAAAAGTGTTTATCTGGATGTTAAAGTCATGGTTAGCGATCTGTGGAAGACATGCCGTTAGTTCCTGAATTTCCTGTTCTTCTTTAGAGTAATTTGTGGACTAAAGGTGTACAGAGCGCCCTCCGGCTGCCAGTATGAATTGAAAACACAGTATCCAGCGCTCACAGTGATGACAATAAATATTGAATAAATATTACTCCTCTGTATAGAAAATTGACATAAACATATGAGAATCCATCAATATTTCTCCAAATGTGCATGCTTTTAAGCTAAAAGACTATATGAAATGCCATAGAGGTAACATGAATGTTCAGACGCTTTGCATCACAGAAATACATTATATTTTAAAGTATATAATAGAATACCATTATTTTAAATTGTAATAATATTTCACAGTATTGCTGTTTTTTCTGTATGTTTGATATACACCATGATGAGCTTGAGACATGATCACAGAGGGTTTTTTCACAGCCTACCTGACTGAAAGGCCTCATTAATATGCAGCTCATTAGAGGTTCTTTATGCGATTCTTTTGTCTTCTCAGGTGTAAATCACCCATTATTCATGATGATTCACGCCTCCACGCATACTGTGTTTCTTGACAAAAAGTGTCTTACAAAAACTAAATCAATATATTGTTATAAATGAACGAGTATGCAGGATAATTTTTACATCATTTTGAAGTAAAAATTCTAGTCTACAACCTCCAATACCCAGAAGTCTTATGAGCACAGATTTAATATATATTTTTTGGCTTTATTTCAGTGACTTAAGTTTTTTGTTTTTTCAATAACCACGCATAAACGTTATTCCTTCAAAAACACAAACATGTACATACATGTTCCTCACATATTATTGTAGCCTAGTTTGTGCTGAATACAGTGTAATGACACTTTTTCCATTAATATGTTTATGAACAACTGAAAAAAGCACAAATGTCAGGGCATGTCAAAACTTCTCCAGGGCCCCGAAAATCCTCAGACCCCAGAGGGTTAACTCTAGAGCTCCCTCCACGAGGAAACTGTATACTCTCAAGTGGAGAGTATTTTCTATATGTTGTAGGAGGAGTCAACTCGACCCAGTTAACTGCCCGGTGGCTTCAGTGCTGGAATTCCTCCAGTACCGCTTTTCGGCTGGTCTTACACCATCTACCTTGAAGGTGTATGTGGCGGCTATATCTGCCTTCCACACACCTTTAGATGGTGCATCCCTAGGGAGACACCATCTAATAACTCGTTTCCTCCGTGGAGCTTTGAGGATGAGGCCTACGGCTCAAGTCAGAATTCCCTCCTGGGACCTGACTGTTGTTTTAGAAGGGTTGTCTTTGGCACCCTTTGAGCCTTTGGATACAGCATCTGACAAATTTGTCACACTTAAGTTGGTGTTTTTGTTGGCTATTACATCCCTTAAAAGAGTTGGGGACTTACAAGCTCTCTCTGTGGCTCCATCTTGTTTGGAGTTTGCCCCTGGCGGAGTCAAAGCCTTTCTGCACCCTAGACCGGGTTACGTACCAAAGGTACTCACCAACGTGGCGAGGTCCACAATCCTCCAGGCCTTTCATCCTCCAACGTCGACTGAACGCGAGAGGCTGCAATTGCTCTGTCCAGTCAGAGCCCTCCAGTGCTACGTCAGGAAGACTTCTAACTGGAGAAAATCAGATCAGTTATTAGTATGCTTCGGGCCCCCAAAGAAGGGTTGCCCGGCTACTAAACCTACCATCAGCAGGTGGATTGTAGAGGCCATATCCAAGGCATATGAGGTGCGCGGGTTGCCTTCACCTCTGCCTCTTAAGGCCCACTCTACTCGAAGTATGGCATCGTCCTATGCATTATGGTCGGGGGCCTCCCTCCAAGACATTTGTGATGCGGCGGGTTGGTCTTCCCCTCACACCTTTATTAGATTCTATAGTTTGGATCTACCGGTCACGCCCGGTTCCCAACTGCTTATGTCCTAGTTTGTGCCATTTTTTGCTTCACATCAGGACAGGCATTTCGTCAGTATGGCGACGCGGGTATTCGTTCTCCAAAGCGTTGCCACGGCGACGCAGCGCGAGTTCCCTCGAAAGGGAACGTCTCAGGTTACACATGTAACCATGGTTCCCTGAGAGGGGAACGAGACGCTGCGTCCCCTTGCCATACTTCCTGCATGCCTGTCAACCGCTTGCTTCAGATCAGTAGCTGAAACAGCTGTGTTTGACAGCTCTTTTATAGCTTCCGCGTTCCGCCGGCATACGTCATGGGATGACGTTGCACCAATCACGATTGGACTAGTTGTACACGTCTTCAGGAGCGCTTACGCTGGAGGGTATCCCCAAAGCGTTGCCACGGCGACGCAGCGTCTCGTTCCCCTCTCAGGGAACCATGGTTACATGTGTAACCTGAGACGTTTTTTTTTTTTTTACTTATTTGTTTACTTTACTTATTTGTTTATGCGCCTTTTTATTGTATTCCTCTTATTCGATTTTACTAGTTTTTATTGTTTGAATGGAGGCTAGTGAAGTTAATTAGACCATTTATTTATTTATTGTTTTTTTTGTGCAGCACTTTGGAGACTGTTTGTTGTTGGTAAAATGTGCTATAGAAATAAAGTGGATTGGAATGGATTGGATTGTTTTTATGTTTGGCTGTTGCACTCGTGTCTCGCGTTTTTTTGCAGGTCTCACCCATGAACAGCATTCTAAAAACACGGCGGTCAAGTTTAAAAAAGTTCGCATTTAATAACTTTGCCTTTTTTTTCTCATTCCACTGCATTCCACAGGCAAAGGAAAAAACCCTCTGGTGTGCCAGATCCAGCCTTGACAAGACTCCACACCTGTCATTCAATACTGTATAATATTCACTACAATACTATACTTGCAGTACATACAGGATACAATATATTCACCTAGTTGCGATTACTTTTTTTTTTTTTTTTTTACGTAATTGCAAATTTTGTTTACTGTATACAATATAAATTTTTCCCCATGTAACTAGATGCTCTGGATACCGTGTTCTCCATTTTTTTTTTATACAGTGTCTAATAAATGATCTGTAGTGTTTATATATTGACTGGCTGTGTGTATGATCTGAAAGCATTGTTTGATTTTGAGTACAGGTGAAATGGTTTTGAGCCGACTGTTTGAATTTACCAGAAGAGTCAGAGGTTTTATGGATGTATTTTGTTTGAAGATTTGGTTTTGTGTTTAATGTTAAAGGCTTCAAGAAATTTGTCTTAGCAATTGTGAAAAACTGTAATACATTTTGAATGTATTAAATTGCAACTTCATCATTACAAATGATAAATTACAAACCTATTTAAATACATGACATACAAGTTTCAGTAGAAATTACATTTAGTATATTTTAGGTTACCATAAATATTTGTCAGTACTTTCAGTAGTAGTCTTTATTCATGTTTCAGAGAACAATAAAAGTAATTATGAAATTACATTGTAAAGATTTAAGTCCTACTTATGTAGGTCAAAAAGAAGCTCATTTAAACTATAATACATTTTAATTGTTATTAAGTGTCTGAAAACATTACTTTCAGTTTGTACTCAAGTATATTCTTTTAACATGTATTATTTCTGTAATGAGCAGGCCTACTCTTTTTAAATGTATGATGACGTGTACATCTTTTTCACTGTAGACTGAAGAGAACTTTCTAGAGCTTCTATCTTTCAGAAGAATCACTTTCTTTTGGCATGCTGGGCATCCAAAACCCAACAAGTTCTTTTAAAGAGAAAAACGCTGAAGGGCACAGAAGGTCACATTTCCGATTACAGAGACAGACCACCTCACATTACTTCAGCCAGGCAAAAAGAACACCTTAGTTTTATGGGATCTGCTTCTTATTTCACAGCGAGTGAAGCAGTTACGGGGTCATAGTTGGCCACCCACGAAATGAGTCCCGTGCTTTGCCCCCCTTTAAGGGCTATTTCATTAGTCACAGGTGACAGAGAGCTCTGCTAATTACAATGAACATGAAGCTCGTCTCACTTTGATCCTCAGCGCTCTGAAAAATCAGCTTAAAAGAGAATATTTCAATGCTGAACTTTTGTTGTGTTAAAAGTGTCTATCAAAGACTTAATTGGACAATAGAAGATTGGAAGTACGTTGCCTGATCTGATGAGTCTCGATTTCTGCTGCGACATTCAGATAGTAGTGTCAGAATTTTGTGTAAACAACATGAAAGCATGGATCCATCCTGCCTTGTATCAGCGGTTCAGGCTGCTGCTGGTGGTGTAATGGTGTGAGGGGTATTTTCTTGGCACACTTTGGCACACATTGAGCATCGTTTATACACCCACAGCCTACCTGAGAATTGTTGCTGACCATCTATCCCTTTATGACCACAGTGTACTCATCTTCTGATGGCTACTTCCAGCAGAATAATGTGTCATGTCACAAAGCTCAAATCATCTCTGGTTTCTTGAATATGACAATGAGTTCACTATTCTCAAATGAGCTCCACAGTCAGATCTCAATCCAATTGAGCACCTTTGGGATGTGCTGGAATCGGAGATTCGCATCATGGATGTGCAGCAACTGCATGATGCTGTCATGTCAATATGGACCAAAATCTCTGAGGAATGTTTTCAGCATCTTGTTGAATCTATGCCATGAAGAATTAAGGCAGTTCTGAAGGGAAAAGGGGGTTCAACCTAGTCCAACCCTACTATTTTGGTTGTGTTGAGCAAAATTATAACTGAAACATACCCAAAAGAATCGGAATTGAATTAAATTAATGGATTTGAATTGAGAAATTGTGAATCGTAATAAAAACATATCAGGAACAGTGTATCAATACTATAACTTGGAAAGGCACGGAATATGATTAACGCATTCTACGGACCCCCTAAAGGGACATGGTTAGGCTTGCTGTGGTAGTCGGTTACATCACAGTAAATCATGTCCTTGACGAATATCTTGTCTTGTAAAATGTGTGGTCAGTATCGGCACTCACTATACAAACGTGAAAAATAAAAAGCAAGCGTGCATTCAAAAGTGATTTCAGTACCCCGCATATTGATAGTGGCTCTCTGATGCCCGAAAATTATGTACAATATAATTACCCAACTATATAATTGTGAGAGAACGCAAAAGCATTGAAATATATTTTTTCCTCCCATCTCATGTTTTTCCATCAGACATGTCCCTTTAGGGGCTCTGTAGAATGCATAATTTCCTTTTGCTTGACAAGTTAAAAAATATTTATATTTCAGTATTATTTGTACTATTTTTTAAAGTTTCCATGTTCCTTTTGCCATTACAACCATGAGTACATTAACACATGAAGCCCACATTAAAAGGATTAGTTCACTTTCAAATGAAAATTAGCCCAAGTTTTACTCACCCTCAAGCCGTCCTAGGTGTATATGACTTTCTTCTTTCTGATAAACACTTTCTTCTTTCTGATATTTTAATATTATAATTTTATAATTATTGTAATTTTAATATTATAATATTATATGATAAAGCTTGGATGCATCAGGATATTAATTAAAATATCTTAGAGATTGTTTATCAGAAAAAAGAAAGTCATATACACCTAGGATGGCTTGAGGGTGAGTAAAGCTTGGGCTAATTTTCATTTGAAAGTGAGCTAATCCTTTAAGTTTTAATAGTGTTATACATGGATAAAGTGCAATAAAAGTGTTTTATCAGCCATTGTTTTGAACAGGTTTAAATATGTGTGTTGTAATGCTAGCTCAGAGCGCAGACGCTCAAGAGTCAATAGTGAGACATGAGCGGTTCTGCTCTCCTAGTGTTTTGCCTACTGCCGTACAAATGTTGTTGTTCTCTGTTGTCCAGTAATGTCTGCCATAATCAATGTTCCAGATAAGTGGAAAACTTTTGCAAACCATAATATTGCCTCTTTGGCTTTCCACAAGTTTGTTGTTCAGTTTTCGGAGTAGATGTGACATCAGTTCAATTTACCCTGACTGCTCGAGTCTCTCAGACGTGACGTTCTGCCACTGTGTGCCGTTCAATAACTCCATCATGAATTCGATAGAATCTGCCCCTTCATTTGCGCTAATGTTGGTCGAGGCTCATTAGCCAAGCTATGTTAACCTCTGCTGGCTGGCCTGACACGCACCGCACACCCCGGCAACGACAGGCTTGTTAGACGGTTCACATTAACATTCTTAGCAACAAACACAACCCACTCTGTGAAACAAAATGTTACACACTACTGCTCTTCTGTATCGACTCACAAACGTGCAAGAAACATCCACAATGCAGGACCTTGATGGGTTGTGAGAATTCTCCACCCCCTCTTTAGAATTCAGCCTAATTGCATTGTAATGTGGCATAATAAATTATCCTGATGGTAATTACTGCACGGAGAGGAATGTCTCTGTACTTTCAGAGCGGAAGTTTCTGTGTTGTTTAGATATTGTTGCTACAATTTGTTTTGTGATGAATACCAATTTTGTGCGTGGACCAGTGGGGAGTAACTAATTGCAAGCAGAAACGCTACTAACATAATAAAAATTTTCAGCAGCGTGGCAATAGCTTTGCTGTGCTTTTCCAGAGAAAAACTCATTTTTTTTCCGGCAAGTCGATGAAAGGAAGTTCGATTCATTTTAGTGAATTAGTTCATTTGAATCAGATGTTGATCCAGAAACATGTTGCACTTGGTGAAATCAGGTTCTGCAACAGATTGGAGTCTTATTCATTCAACAGCTGACAGGAACAGCTCGAATACTTCCAAAGTCAAGCCATTTATATATTTTTATGATAATAGCTGTAACAGTAGTGAGAGTGACTAAAGTGAATATCAAAGATACCGACTTCCATAACATCGGAAAGTCTTATCAGAGTTGACACATCGTAATTTAATAAACAAGTCCAATCAAGGAGCGAGTTCATCCGTCAAATCTTAATTAACGACAGTGACTTTTTTTTAATATGAGTGTAGAGCAGCATTTGAGTCGTGCACGGAGCACAAAACTGATGGCAGCAGCTTCCGTGGAAACTTTCAGATGACACACTACTCATATGTCTGTCTCTGTGAGTTACCGAATTCCCACATGAAAACATATAGCACAGTATATGCACAGTATAGCACCATATGACGTGACAGACTTGTTGTACAGTGTGGTTCCATTCACATAACACAAGTTTACTGAAAAAAAATTCAGAAAATTTAAAGTGATATTTTACCTAAAAATGAAAACACAGAAGTCCATACTGTACAATGACCACGTGTCCAACATTGGACCAAAACAACATAGGACCCCATTGGATCCCAATGACTCATTTTATGGACAAAAATAAGATATTTGTCAAAATAATTTGTGTGTTCTGCAGAAGAAAGAAGAAATCTTACAGATTTGGAACAACATGAGAGTGAGTAAATAATGACAGAATTTTCATTTTTGGGTGAACATCCCTTATAAATGAGTCACTTTGCTTGGAAAATGTGGTTGTCACTCTTGTTAATAACCAAATTGTGCACTAACAACTGTATGTAGCACTCTTAAACAGGACTGATGACCACATTTTGCTGCTGTGGGAATGTAACCTTTTTTAGCTTCAATAACATAATAAGATACTTTTTCTTAGACAACACCAGATTTTAAAAACCTGTATGACTGGCTTTCTTCTGCAGAACACAAAAGAAGATGTCATTTGTAGTGTAGCAAACATCTTTTTAAAAAAGGTAGCTTGGCTGTAGTTTAACTACTGTAAATGATGAAAAGTTTGTAGTTTGGGAAAACTCAGTTTCAAAGTAGCTTCCCCAACACTGGCAAGTGTTTGAATGCTGATGTCTCCCCTGGTTTAATTCCTTTTAAAGTATATTTTTGTTTTATTGTTTTTTTTTTCTTTCCCTCCTATAATGTAATTTGGTTGACAAATAGTCACAGTGTGACTTGGTAAGCACAGGACTCACCAGCTAAAGGTGTACACAAGTTCATTATTCTCCATGGAAACAAACCCCCTACAGCAGAAAACATTCTTGAGTGTCTGAGCAACGCTGATTTCACATCCTCACCTTTCTTCTGATCAAAGCAGATGAAGCTGTTTATTAATTAACCTCAGGATTGGAGTGATTGTGTGAGAAATTCATGACTAAAAAAAGCTGATAATTACTCAAACACACTCCTACCTTCCTGGGGAGTAATTGTTGAAAGTTTCAGGTGGACAGATGTGGCGAGCAGCTGGCTGTTCAGTGTGCAATCTGAGTTTTATGAGAGGTCTGATCTGATGACATACAGTGATTATGGATTTTAATATGTCTTACACTCATTACCAGGAGCAGCACTGTTTAATTATTTCATTTCTGATTTAGTCTATTTAGGCTTTCATTACATCACATCTTTTTTTTCCCAAGGGCCTCCAATGAAACAGACAGAAGACAACCAACAATTATGTTTTCATCGCCAGTGTTTCATGCCTCTATATTGAAGTGCAGATGCCAGTACATCCACATAATTACTCACGACATGCGAATGAATGTGAAATGACAGAGAAAGCGAACACGCAAAGATATACTTCATCTCAACTTCAGTTAAAAACAATCAAGCTGAAATTCTAGCTAGGTAGTTTGACCTTTTCGGATGGATTGGGCAATTTGTCCATAGAAAGAAAGGCTGACCTTTTTAAGCACTTACACTCAACGGGATATCAATTAGCAAGAGCCAAAGCACTGACAGGGAAAAGGAAAACGTGTTGGATCAGAAAGAAGCCTTTCCTTAATAATGAAGCATCTCGTCGCTGGAAACCAGAAATGTAACATTTGTGTAGCATGAGTGGGGTTTTGGCTGTTAATTATGGTGACGAGCATTTGACCAAATACCAAGAGTATTCCAGGGAGCCGAGATCATAACAGACACCCTAATGTGAGAGGTTTTGAGTTGCTGTTTATTAACAAGGACTGGAGGAAGCAATGAAATCTGAACTCTGAAAGCATTAAACAGATAGATAGATAGATAGATAGATAGATGATGGATAGATGGATGAACGGACGGACATGGACAGAGACAGGCAGACAGACAGACAGACAGACAGATAGATAGACAGATAGATAGATAGATAGATAGATAGATAGATAGATAGATAGATAGACGGACAGAGACAGACAGATAGATAGATAGATAGATATGTGGATGGATGGATGGATGGATAGATAGATAGATAGATAGATAGATAGATAGATGGATGGATGGATGGATGGATGGATGGACGGACGGACATGGACAGAGACAGACAGACAGGCGATAAGTAGATAGATAGATATATAGATACATGGATGGATGGATGGATGGATGATGGACGGACGGACACGGACAGAGACAGATAGATAGATAGATACGTGGATGGATGGATGGACGGATGGACACGAACAGAGACATACAGATAGACAGATAGATAGATAGATAGATGCATGGATGGACGGACGGACGGACAGAGACAGACAGATAGATAGATGCGTGGATGGATGGATGGATGGATGGACAGATGGACACGAACAGAGACAGACGGACAGACAGACAGATAGATAGATAGATAGATAGATAGATAGATAGATACGTGGATGGATGGATGGATGGACGGACACGGACAGAGACAAACAGACAGATAGATTGATAGATAGATAGATAGATAGTGTTTGTACTACATGAGACATTTAACTGCAGTGCATCTAAAATTCACACTGTGTTTTTTCCCTTTAAGTGCAATTATGTTTGTCATGCAGTGCAAACAAGAAAATGAGATTAATTACATTTGTTCAAGCAAGTACTTTCAGTGTGTTTTGTTTGTTGACTTAAGTACAGTTTGCTTGATCCTAGCAGGAAACGTTGTTGACAATGATGTATGACTCATGAAAAGAATATACTTTTATTTCAGCTCGCTTTGAAAGCTAAATTGTGTACATTTTGTCTAACCTATCCTTTGTGGCATCCTGTTTTGTTTCACATTTCCGATGCAGTTTATTTCTCAGAAGCAGCTGATTTTTTTTAATTTTTTTTGTCCCAGACCTATAATCATTGGGTATATTTCTCTAAGTGAACGCAAGTATCACAGGAACATTAGAGAAAATCACACTCTTGTCCCTTTTCCTTCATTCACATTAAGATGAAAGAATATTTTCATGGTCTATTATCTATTCTGATGGTTTCTGTTGTGCTCTATAATGCAGCGCAGTAGCTGTGAATCAGTGAAGAGCAGGAATGGAGAAGCATTATTTTCTAAAATGTTGCACTGATCTAAATAAAAGGTGAGGAATTCCTCCACGGGCTCTGAATCTCTTCAGACGAAACAGTCTGTACCCGTAACACTGGACAATGATGTTAAGCATTGTATTTATGAAGGCTAAATATAGTGACTTCTTTTTCTTGTGAAATTATAGAGGAATAGTGTAGCAAAAAATCAATACATAAAAGAATTAGTCAATCAACAAACAATCAATCATATCTGAGTCATTCTGTATTTGAACTGTGTATTAACCAATCTGCTTAAAGGGTTAGTTCACCCAAAAGTGAAATTTCTGTCATTAATTACTCACCCTCCTGTCGTTCCACACCTGTAAGACCTTCGTTCATCTTCAGAACACAAATTAAGATAATTTTGATGAAATCTGAGAGGTTTTTTATCTCCCATAGAAAGCAACATAATTACCTTCATTCAAGGTCCAGAAAGGTAGTAAAAACATTGTTAAAATAGTCCATGTGACTACAGTTGTTCAACCTTAATGTTATGAAGTGACGAGAATACTTTTTGTGCGCAAAAACAAAAATAACTTTATTCAACAATATCTTTTTGTTTTTGCGCACAAAAATTATTCTCGTCACTTCATAACATTAAGGTTGAACCACTGTAGTCACGTCGACTGTTTCAACAATGTCTTTACTACTTTTCTGGACCTTGAATGTGGTAATTACATTGCTTTCTATGGGGGATAAAAAAACTCAGATTTCATCAAAAATATCTTAATTTGTGTTTCAAAGATGAACGAAGTCTTACGGGTTTGGAACGACATAAGAGTGAGTAATTATTGACAGAACTTTCATTTTTGGGTAAAAATAATTAACATTTTCAACAAAACATTTTTATGTATCTTCAATTGCGCAGTGGTAAAGTGATTCGTTAAAGTGATTCGTTAGACTGATTTGTTAAAAGAACTGGCTCATAAGAGTTCATTGTTCACTATACTGGTCATCATGATTCCTATAACAGTGCCTTCCTAAAAACACTTGCAAAAGAAAAGAAACAGTACCATCAGTATCAATACTTGGGTCTCTGAGGGATAAAGCGTTTAAGTTAAACGATCTCACTGAAATAAAAACCTGTTTATCTCCAAAGTTAAAACGGAAAGATTTGGCTGTACAGGGAGGGAAAATTTGTAAACGTTTAACGCTTGATTAACATTGCTTTAATTTTCTGCAGTTAAACATCTGTGCGGGTAATTGCTTGGCTGATTTTATCGTCTCTCCCCACAGTGCCCTCCTCATTTGATACATGAACCTGGGGAATAACAACACCGTTTGATTGTTGGAATTCTAATAATGCGCACTGCACCATGCATTCACAAATAAGACCATATGAGATATATAAAAATCAATACATGCTTGAAACAACTCCAAGTGAGTGAAATTAGGAGCGGAACTCGGACGGGAGTGAGTGTGAGCATATGCAATTACGATGCCATCTAAACAGTTCATGCTAATAATGAAGCCCGGCGAAATGTCCAGCCCGGACAGCCGGTGCAGAAGTGTAGATGAAGGTTCTGCGGTCTATCTGAGATGATGATGTTCTCGTGTCATGTGGAAATGGGGAAATAAAAGTTGTGCTTGACGTCCGTGCGGAGGGAGTTGTCAGGTTTGATTTATGAAGTGAGGCCCTCTGCCTGACTGCCGCTAACACGTCAGTCTCCGCGAAATGGATGAAGCCCACAGCTCACTGCTTTCTGATTGGCTTTTTCCGGCTCACAGAAATAAGGTGCCCATCTTCATACAATAACTCGTTTTGATTAATCCAGGATCCCCGTACAGAGAGGCATCGAAATGAGAGATGGTGTTTGGGCTGTTTTTGTTTCGGTGGCTACATGATTTGGTTCTTTTCTGAGGTCATCACCACTAAAAACTGCATCTCATTTTGCACCAGACTGCTCTCCTCTCAGCAACACTGGAGAATTTGTAATGCTGATCGTCTTGCCACGGCGAAGCACTGGTGGGCCCGAAGTCTCCCGCGGTCACACATGGCAGAGTATTCTGACTTGCATACTGATGAAAACAAACTTCAGTCCAACATTTCACAGATCCAAAGCCGAGAAGTGTCATTTGGCATGTGTGAACAACACACTTATTGCAGCCCATACATGTTTGTTTTTCACAAATGTGACTTTTGACTCACAACCCCGTTGTTTGAATTTCCCGAAGAAGACGTAATTTAGTAGACCTTTCTGTAAAAGCAATTTATGGCTGACTTCTATTGATTTTGGTTATGTTGCTGACAGCCAATAACACGTGTTATTTAGCTTCCAGCAGTCTGTAAACAATCTGTCATCTGTTGTAGGTTTATTTTTGATTCTCTCCGCATGTAATGCGACCTGTCTTTAAGGAAGGCCTGTTCTTTTCAGCATAGTTACAATGTTATGTACTTTTTGAACAGATCGAGTGAACGACAAAGATGTGGAGAGAGGGGAAAATCAATGGTTCTCAAGTAGACAGTAGATTGTGTGGTGCAATGCTTTAAAATTGAACCACCTTTTGAAAACAAGTTCTTTGTTGCTGTCGCAAGCCCACTGGAAACTCGCTGTTTCAGAAAGAGGCAGCGACTCGCCCGTCAAACTGCTTTTTTCTCACGGCTCTTTTCCAGCTGGCTTCAGTAAACCCGTAATGTCATTGTTAAAGAAAGATGATTTAGTTTTTTTTTTTTTTTTTTTTTTTGATGGGTTTGGAATCTGACTTGTGAAGGTCAGCAGATAAAAGGGGAATCAAGACAATAATACTTGACAGAGGCAGTAACGCCTGTAGAAAGCATCACCCAACCCCCAGTGCTGCCGCTGCCGCATCCGAACACTTCATAGAGTATGCGCTGAGGTGTGTGGGTGGCCGCTCGCTCTGCCTGTCCATGGGTGGCACAGTAAAGTTGTTTTAACCGTTTGTTCCCCAAACAGGAAGTATGTTCTGAGAAAGTGATTCAGGTATAGTCAAGAGTTTTGTTTATGTTTAATTTCCATTTTTTCTACCTTTAGTTTATGGGAGTATTTTAAGTCTATGACCCCATTATATGATTCAGTTATTCATTTTAGAATGTTTGATGATTAAAAAGCTTTGGGGAAAAAATACTGACCCTTTTTTTTGGATGTTCTTGTGTTCAAACTAGGGCTGTCACGGTATCACTACACGGTTATTGTGGCCAAAAGAATTTGCAGTAACAATATATTGCGATAGCTATAGAAATCTTGAAAAATAAATAAATAAATATGTCTCTCAGTCAAATAGAAATTAAAAAGAAATTATATTATTTTATAGTATTATATACAGTGATAAAGGCTATGTCGATTTGCATTGCTTTTTAAGTAAACATTATCCTTATGAAAATACCCGAGATGGCTTTAAGAAACAGATAAACCATAATCCTGTCACAATGGTGTGTTAATTCTCTTCATGTTTAATCAGTCAAAACATCTCTATCTGCATTTTATTTCAGCCATTTTATTCGGCATGCAGAACCAGCACTTCTCTATTTTTCCCTTTAGTGTACTGCCAGTTCTCTTTGCGTACCGGCACTTCCGACATGTAGCATGTACGGAAGCCAGCCGCGCCCTCCCTACTTAAGGGATATAAGATATATCCCTACTTAAGACATATTATCCTGCGCGTAACTATTATGGTTATCGGCAATATGACATTGCGACACCCCTAATTAACATGATAACGATATTTAATTTTTTAAATATCACAGTTATCATTAATACCGGGATATCAAGACACCCCTAGTTCAAACTTTCGTTTGGTTAGAATCATTTTGTCTTTAAGATAATTGGTGAATGCCTATCGTTTTTTTTTTTTTTTTTCTTAAGTGTGATGATTGTTTTCTGAGACCGTTATCATCCACATCATTAACAAACAGCTGCAGGAAAGTGGTGGCAACTCCTGCCATTTTTCATTTCAGACAGTCCCTCTTTGCACATAAAACAGCCTTGTTACTTGCAGTAATTCAGCTACTTTTTTGTTGCCGTTTGCTTTTCTAAGAGGCAACGAGTTGGAGCTCGTTAACTAAGGTTTGTTCAATCATGGCCTAATGAGAACTCGATTGTATCACAAAGGCTGGAGGTAGGGTTAGATTAATGATTTCTTTTCATCTTCTCTTTGCATTTACTTATTTTTGTTCACTGACTTGTGTAAACCAAGAAAGGCTAATTTTGCCTTATGATGAGCAAAATAACACATTTTCACTCTAACACTTCCAAAGAATGTTCTTGAATTTCACACATTTTCTTTATCAGATATATCTGACATCTGTCTCTCTGTTCTCTTCTCTCTCTCTCTCTCTCTCTCTCTCTCTTTCTTTCTTGTAAATTAAACCACAACTGTAACTATAATTTCAGTCTGTCTGGGGCAGCTATTTTTTTCACACAAAAATTATCCTGTCATCATTTACTCATGCTCATGTTGTTTTAATGACTTTCTTTTTATGCAGGGATCACAAAAGGTGAAATTCTGTATAATGGTGCTTACAATGAAAGCATATGGACTGGCAAAAACACTGTATAGTACACAGTAGTCTGTATGACTTGTTTTGTAAATATTCTGAAGGCATATAATAGCTTAGTGTAAGGAAAGGCCACTTGCAATCAATGATTTAATTTGCTTTCAGATGCACCATGTGAAGACATGTCTTTTCAAATTTCACTTCAATGATGCTCAGTGCTGAATAGTTTCAAAGACTGTATATACCAAGAAGGTTTACTCATATTACTATGAATGGGAGAAAATGCAACTCTCAAAATAGCCTTAAACAGTGAATCGCTAATTGTCATCTCGTCACTGTAGTTGTCCTTAGAAGCTCGGGTTCCCATAGAAATGGTTAGTGTTCTGAATATGCGACCACGTAAGCAAAATTTCAGCAAAATTTTGTGAACAAAAATGGTCCATTGTCTATTGTCAATAGTTTAGAGAAGTATGAAGCACAGCTTACAAAGAAGTCACTGAGCAAGAAGCTTTCTGTTGGTCAGTGTGTCAAACCGTGTGAACTTGAACCCTTTGCGAAATTTCTGTTGGGAAAACTTTTGCCCATTGAAATTACCAGATTTTGGCCAAGAAAATTCACAGGACAGTAAATATGACTGCACCTTGAGACACTTGGGACTGAATATGTGTATTGGCTGGACCAACCTGAAATATTTTTAAAATATGTTATTTAAATGTGAGTTTTACAAGTAGTTTTTGAGATTTCGACATTTCCTTATTTAAATAGAAAGTAGTTGGTCTTGCATGCCGAAATGGCTGGCCGGAGACGTTGTGAATATGGCCACCAAGTGAACTGACTTTCTTTGAAGGGAACTTTGATAATTCTCAAGTGTCATGTGATTGATAACAGTAAAGGCCCATTCACACCAACAATGAGATAACGATAAAGATAACGATAAATATATAGTTCTAAAAATCGTTCTAAATATAGAAGAATAGCACTGTCCACACCACAGCTATAACAATATAGATATAGAGAAACAATATCATTGGGATCACTTTCAGAACGGTTATTTTTAAAGCTGTTGAACGATAAAACATTGACAATCAATCAGAATCCGTTCTAATTTAGGGGATTGCGCATTTAAAATGGCGGAGAAGTTAATCGAGGTCCAGAAAAAGCCACCACTGTTTGACAAGTCAAACCCTCTTTTCAAGGATACTTTAAAGAAAATGGATGTATGGAAAACAATTGGTCATACCCTAAGAATAAATGATGAGAAGTATTAACAATGAGATCATTATGCCAGGCTAGCAAACTGTTTAACATAAAATTACCTCAGGTATCCAGTGCTAGTTTCGACAACATTGTCTTGCTTCCTTTGAGGTTGCAGTGAAAAAAGACTAGGCGTTGTTTTTATTCCACTATATTGACTAAAATCACTGTTAGATTAGATCGATTACACTAGCTATTTACTCGAAACATAGCATGCTGAGGACATCTGCTGGTTAAAGCTGTGTAAATGCAACAAAAACAGCAAAAACATGTTGTACACTGAAACTGCAGCGTGTGAGCTTAGAATAAATAGACTGTTATCGTTCGTTGGTGTGAATGCAAATATAGTTATCATTATAGTTATCTTTATAGTTATCGTTCTTGGTGTGAATGGGCTTTAAGACAAGGTTGAAGGAAGGTTGAAGTTCCTCACACAAAGCTATCATATGGCTTCAGAAGACTTAAAATATAGTGCACAAGTTGTATGAACCACTTATACGAAGCTCTTTTTCAGGTGCTTGACTGGCAAGAATTTATCTGTTCTTCTTCATCTGGACTCCAAAGTTTCCTTAAAATTTCTCTAACTAGTAAGCAGGCACTCAGTTTGGAGGTTAGTCATTTTAGGTGACATATATCTCACCATTTGGTGTCTGAACACATTTACGCACTCGCGCGCCGTAAAAAGCAAATTTTCTTCTGCTGGATTTTGCACAAATAACCTTATAGAACAGAACACGGCCAGCAGGAAGGAACCTTGAATATGTCATTATACTTTCTCACTTGACGAGCTCCACTGTATGTGACCGATCACACTTATTATATATATATATATATCGCAAGACATTTCTTTTGCTACACAGTACACAAGTTTTGCTCAGTCTATTATAATATGACCAGCCTCAGGCTTCTTTTAAAAGGGCCTCGTGTCTGATCAAAGACAAACAAAAGTAACAGGAGAGCGTAATGTTCCAGCTCATTTCGGAGTTTTCTAATTCTGCCGGGTGCTGTTTCTAGTGGGGGGGAAGTAGAGCTGATCCCCGTCTGCTAATGAAAATGCACTGAAGCAGGTTAAATGCATGGAGCAGGAGCCAAAGGCTGCTCTGATTGTATTGCAGGCAGCGCTGTGGCAGCGTGTCTGTCTCCCTGCTCATTTGCATCTGATGGACTTAATAGGAGTTTGTCTCCAGAATGCAGATGAATGCACAAACAAAGGGCTGGAATGGAACCGATTCCACCCACCCCGCTGAGTCTTTCTGCCTCACTGTTTTTTTTTTCTTCTCCTCTTTTTTACTGTTTCAAACGATCTGAGTTTGTCCAGTCTCACAGCCACTCTCCGTTATTAAAACCGTATGCTCCTTAGACAGGAACGACGATCGGAATTAGCTGTTATTGACTATTTTGTGTGTGTGTGTGCGTGCATGGCTAAAGTGGCACTAGTTAATTATGTCTGGCCCTTAATTATGCACAGATGCAACATTGAGAACCGCACGCTATCCTGCAACCCGGCCAGGTGTGTGTGTGTGTGTGTGTGTGTGTGTGTGTGTGTGTGTGTGTGTGTGCTACTGTTTATAGCGGAAGGGAGCGGGAGGAAGGACTACTCTGAAGTGTTTATGATTCTCTGCAGTTGCTACATAGATTCATTTTCTGCATGAGAGCACATGGGTAGGATGAGAACGTTTTACAAGAGTTTCCTAATGAACAGTGCCTCCACCGCACAATGCACAGTGTGTCTAAACAATCTCGCAGGAACATTGGTGCGCTTTGTGCTGAGGGCTTTGGTTTTTAATGCTCGGTGGGGAGATATTTTGTCATTTTTTTCATTTGCTTGTTGAAATATCTGCATACAGGAAAACTTCTAGAAAGTTTGTTTTAGTTTAGTTCTTACTTTATAGATTCATCCATTTGATGAACATAGACGAAAATCGCAGTAGCCTACTCAGAAGTTGCACATTCATTTCTCTGGAGACTAAATAGAGTTTGCAGCTACGTTTCATTCAAGCATCAACTTTGTTTCAGATGTTTCTTATAAAAATGCTTAGGACAGTGGTTCTCAAACTCTGAGATGTGGGATGCCCCCAGGTGGTAAGCAGCATGGCTCAAAATGTGCTCTACCGTTCAGAAGTTTGGGTCAGTAAGATTTATTTTTAGAAAGAAATTAATACTCTTATTTAGCAATTTGCATTAAATTGAACAAAAGTGATAGTAAAGACATTATAATGGTACAAAAGATTTCTGTTTCAAATAAATTCTTTTCTTTTGACTTTCCTATTCATCAAAAAATCCTGAAGAAAATAATCTATCATGGTTTCCACAAAAATATTAAGCAGCACATCTGTTTTCAACATTGATAATAAAAGGAAATGTTTCTTTTTAGCACCAAATCATCATATTAGAATGATTTCTGAAGGATCATATGACACTGAAGACTGGAGTAATGATGCTGAAAACTTTCCATCACAGGAAAAAAAATCATATTTTAAAATATATTCAAAGTTATTTTAAATTGTAATAATATTTTTTAAATGTATATTTAATCAAATCAGTGCCGTCTTGGTGAGCATAAGAGACTTCTTTCAAAAACATTAAAAAATCTTAGCGACCCCAAAATTTTGAACTCTAGTGTACATTGTAAATATATACATTTTGGAATGTAATTTTATTCAAATTGTCATTTGAATAACATTGCCCCCCCCCAAATTGGGCTGGGGGGGGGCAATGTTATTTCATGCATTCTGACATATTTAAACTGTTGAAGAGTTGGATTCTCATGCTAAACATGGCCAAAGTTTCAAAACATGAGTTGGACGTATGACGGAGTATTTCTGTGCCAAATGACTACTTCCGGTTTTGGTACAGGTTTCAGAGAGTTTTTTTGTAGTATGGCCCTTTATTACGTAATAAAGGGCGGAATTTTTGTATAGCCACTTCTCCCTGATAAGCGTGCGCACACACATCATCCTGAACAAGAGCAAGAGCACGCCCATCAACGCGTTTCGTTCGGGATATGGAAGCCGAGAGATTTTTCAACAATGGCTGTGTTCCAATTCAGCGGCTGCACCCTTTGAAGGCTGCATACATCATCGAGGCAGTCTCAACAGAGGATGAAGTTTGTTTTTCCGGGGCAGCAACAGAGTTGTGCACATATGTGTGTTTGTTCCCAGGATTTTGGTGATGAATACTTTGTAAACAAGTCCTAGTTCGGCGCTGGATTTGCAGATCGTGGGCGGTGAGTAAAGCTGCATCAGATGTCTGTGTTTTGTTGGCAATCGGCGCGCAAGTGCATATGATGTAAACTTTTGTTCCCTTTGTATTTATAATGATGTCGCAGCTAGCAAACATCTCTACGCAGAAGCTGCGCGCTCGTGACTCTTTAGCTCCGCCCATGGCACTGATGGCAGGCATGCCTCCAGGATCTCGGCTTTTTCCGGAAAGACTCGGTTTAGCGTATCTATCTTTTATAAATATGATAAAACTAAAGACATTTCGGAGATATGAAGGATGCATTGTTACTCTATATGTACTCAAGATTAACAGGAGATTGGCAGAAACTGTGTGTGATACCCCCCCTTTAAAGCACATATATTTTGAACCCGCAGGGCATATATTTATTTAATTGAATCACCGCCTTTGTGAATTCACAATAGCACTATGCTATAGTATGTTTTTTAAATGGTTTTAATACATCGTGCAGCCTTAGAAAATGGTCTAATAAAGCAGTTCATGGATTCTCATCCATGGAATGCGCCACTTCTCGTATTTTGCCACTTACTCGACATGGGTAAATTGCAATCAAATATTTTTTTTTTAAATCGAGTACTCGAGGAATCGTGACAGCCCTAATATATACACCTATAAAGTTATAGCAAAAAGTTTTAACTAGGACTAAACTGCACCAAAAGTTACTATTGTGGCATGTTTGTATTGATGCTCTGATATATATCTCTTCTACAGATCTGCACATCATGAGACTAATGTCTACTGAGTCTCACAGTAACATGATTTATCTGAATTACAAGAATATTCATATTACTCAAAATATGAGTTTAATTATAAATGTTCTTAAGCCTTTGTTGAAGTTGATGACTAGGTTGTAGAAACATTTAAGTCCTGTCGTATATGTTGCATGGAAATTTGTCAAATTACTGAAGTTCAATGGGTTGTAAATGTCATTTCATGTTGACTTTAATGTTAATAGCACAACTCGTATCATTTGCTCTTAGAAGTTGGTGAGAAATGTTTAAGCTCTTATTGAAATCTCTTTATGTTTGATTGCAGACTTTCATATCTTGGCAAACCTGAGCACAGCTTGTGACATTTTTAAGAAATACTCAAGGAGGTACATGTGAAATTACTCAGATATTTTTCTCAGTAGAAAAATCTGAGCAGCAGGAGACAATTTGTTCTTCATCCAGTCTCATACTCTAGCTGTCTAGGAGAAACAACAGAGATATAAAAATTCTCAAATTCGAGATTTTCTTCTAATGCATAATTTGTTACTTTAGAAGTATCTACATTGTTCAAGCCTTGAAACTTTTAGGTTTCCCCATATCCAGACTCCCCCACCTAATCAAAACTTCATAAGTGAGAGTGTTTTATCTGTAGAACAGCTCTGCCCTGAATGCTTCGAGGGAACCAGGTAAGAGAGATATAAAAAGCTGGCAGAGATTTTCCTCCGAATGCCATTCTGACAGTTTTCAGCAGGCTTTGGAGCTGTTTGTTTGGTCAAAGCCAGTGGAGAACGAAATGATTATTCATTTTAATGAAGGCTGATTAAATATTTAGAGCATTTAATTAGAAATCCAGTTCTATTATTGAGAGTGTCTCGATTATAGCACAATGTTTTTGAAGAGTCCTTCATTAGAGGGTCCTTTGAGCGTTCACAGGGTTCACTGGGTCTCGTTCTGACGTACGATCTGACGTTCAGGGCATCACCTTTCCAGTGCATGGAGCAGCCAGCAGTGATGAGCCTGACAGGAAAGGAGGGATTTATTAATGAGGTGCGGTGATGTGGGGACTGTGACCCAAGCTAAGAAAACCTTCCACCCAGGACAGCGCCAGGAGAACTAACATGCCCTCCCCCCGCCGCCGCTGTCAGCTGCCAACCAGCGGGAGTGTGATCATGTCACACTGACGAGTCGTTGACTGACAGTTGTGCTGCGGTCTCCCTGTTTCTCCATCTCCTCATTAAAACAGAAATGAGTGGGAGCAATCACTGTCACTCATGTGGCAAAGCTACACGGGCATTAATAAACACTGAGAATTGTGGGGAAATAACCCGCTGCAGTCATCTGAGCTGTGGCTTCAGCGTGGAGAGTTTTTGAACCTTGCTTCTTGCCGTCACTCTATGCTGTGTAATGATGGCCAGATGCTGATCGTGAGCGTGTGTATGAATGTGTTGGTGCGTGCGTCCTGAAGATCTGATGTTTGCAGGACTGAACATGTTTGCAGGGTGGCAGCGGAAACCACACTGATCCGTTCAAGCCCACTGCAGGATGCACAGAACAGATGTGAATTGTCATTCGCTTTGCACAGTGCATGAGCTGCTCTCCAGTGAGTTTCTTACGTCAGGATGGTGATCACACAGGGAAAATGTGCACCAGAACCCAGCTGTAGTGCATACGCAGAATTGTGGAGTAAGTTAGACTACTGAAGGTATTACTTAATTGTATTATCTTTTTTGTTTTTGTAGTTCTGGTTAGCGGTTCGTGGTTATTTGATTTACCGCAGTTATTTCAGACAATCGTGATTATTGCACTCTTTTAGAAGGCAAAAGGGGAGACATATACAGTTGCATGAAAAAGTATGGGAACCACTTGCAGAATCTGTTAAAATGTTAATAATTTTAACAAAATAAGAGAGATCATGCAAAATGCATGTTATTTTTTATTTAGTACTGTCCTGAGTAAGATATTTTACATAAAAGATGTTTACATATAGTCCACAAGACAAAAAAATAGCTGAATTTATTAAAATAACCCCGTTCAAAAGTTTGGGAACCATTGGTTCTTAATACTGTGTGTGGTTACCTGGATGATCTATGACTGTTTTTTTGTTTTATGGTGGTTGTTCATGAGTCTCTTGTTTGTCCTGAGCAGTTAAACTGAGCTCTGTTCTTCAGAAAAATCCTCCAGGTCCTGCGGATTCTTCAGTTTTCCAGCAGTGACTGTATGATTTTGAGATCCATCTTTTCACACTGAGGACAACTGAGGGACTCAAACACAACTATTAAAAAAGGTTCAAACATTCACTGATGCTCCAGAAGGAAACACAATGCATTAAGAGCCGGGGGGTGAACGAGTAATAAATCATTAGAAACTGTAAAGGGTCTATTTTTATGTGCGCACACTCACAATAACAAAAAACTTTGTGCTTTTGTAAAATAAAGAAAACAAACAGGGGGCGCTTTCTGCCGTCTTAGTCTCTTATTTCTGAAACGCGTCTCAAAAATGAACCAAAGCTCAGCGAATACTGTGAAAAAGAAATTGGTCAAAAACGACAGAAAGGCTAATAAAAGTATTAAACATCTTTTCAGCAAAATAAATATCTATATTATATAATATAATACATTATATAGATAATATATCAGAAGTGTGCAGGAGCGTTTGAACAGTGATGAGTGAAAAGGTGGATTTAAGAACAGTAGAAAACTACAAATATATTTTTTGTTTGATCTTCTAATAAAATCCACTTGATCAGTAAATAGTCATTTTATACACTCAGACTTTTGAAATGAATTTTGCACAGCAGAATTAGTAAAAGAATTGTAAATTGTCATGTCAGCATTTGGCTTCATGCTCATCTAAAATTCTATTTCTAGCTCTTTCATGCACCTGTTATAAGATGTAATTTTATAATTATTGTATTCTATGATAAGAATTTTTAAAGAAAATCCAGATAAAAAATATAATTTTATTGATGGGAAAAAATTTCTTCTAAGCAACACAAGCAGATTTTTTACTTGATCATGTTTAAAACAAGTTAAAATATCTGCCATTTTTAAATATATTTTTAAAAGTAACCCTCCCAACCCTGTGTATACAACAGCATCTGATTGCTAATTTAGCATCCAACGTCTTCAAAGTGTATCTTTTGATCACCTTTTGTCCATCTGCACAATTAAGAATGAGTCCGCTGGGTTTCTTTGCTCCCACTGAGCGCCGTCGGCAGAGCAAACTGGCAGTGTGGACGGCATACAAATACTGACACATAACTTGTGTTGTAATTAACCAGCGAGACACACGTGGGGTACATATTCATCTCTCTTCCTGCTGGACGCCTCTTGTATACACAGGTCACTATCAGAAGGGGTAAACAGGGGTTGTGGCGGGTCTGCCAGTGAAGCATTGTGGGAAATCATATTAGCATTGCCCCCCCCTCCCATCACAGAAGGAACACTGGAATAGATCAGCCGCGCAGTGGATGCATGCTAATTAGAATTCTAGATTCAATTAAATAGCTCGGCTGATAAGCCATGGACAAGTGCCACATGCTGGGGAGACGTGCTCTCTCGCGCTCTCGCGTTCCTCTGTTATTATGTCCCAGTCTGAATCTTTTAACAGAATTTTAAGAGACCGCTGCCCGTTGAGAACGCAGATCTGTCTCTTGTCTGCATGTAAGGAAGGAATTGAGAATATGATAATTGTCTTCGTTTTAAGTGCTTTGGTCCACAGGGGCTGCATGTGCTGGATAAATGAAGCTGTAAAAGGGAAATTGTGGGATAATCAGAACTTCTCTTTGGTTCTAGTTCATCAGCAATCACATCCTGAAGCTTGCCTGTACATTCAGGCTTGAAAAATATTAATGAACTTGCTCAGAAACACAGAGAATTTAACTTTCTAAAAGCACAGCTACACTTTTTTTATAAAGATAGGCCAATTTCATTATTTTTATTTTTAAGGCAAGACACTACAGGCAAAAATATTGTTTTTTTTATGCACTAGCCAATTTTGAGATTTTGGGCTATTTGGATTTTCATAATATGTTGTGGAAAGAAAACATCCAAAATACACTTATTATTACACTTCATCTATTTGAGTCTGCAGATTTCATTTATAATATATATATATATATATATAAAAGCTGTTTTCTCAAAATGATTTTTTTTTTTTTATCATGCTGAGCCAGAAATCTCTACTTTAGTAGCACTCACAGCAAAACCTTTGACTCTAATATGTCAACAAAATGAAACAAGAATTTTGAACCTGGATTTTTGTTCTGGTAATGTATGTAAATTAGTGCATATTTAATTAGATAATGCAGTTATCAAACTTTTTTGGTCACGCCCTGCTTTAAACCTTTAAAAAATCTGGCGCCCCCCGCCCACCACCTCACCTCTGACTACCAAAAAAATTCACTAAAAATGATAAAAATGGAAAGTTTTTTAAATTGAAAAACGTGCAATGAAAAACACCTGCAATAGTTTCAGTTTGTAATTCCATTGAATCATTGAAAAATATAACAGTAAGTAAGAATAATAGTTCAGAACAAAACTTTTAATTTAAATAAAAGATGTAAATATTTCAGTGATGCTTTGAATGAACAGTATATAATCAGTGGCTGCAGTGAGCTCTTTTGACAGCGCATCACGAGCTTAGCTTCTTGTACATCTTCTCGCCGCAACACGGCAGCGAAGCGGCACATTTACAATAGCAGCTTGTGATGCCTTCTACTGAAGAGGTGCTTTTCTATGCTGACGATCTTCTATTTTGGGCTTGTTCAGATGGTGACAATTCAGTGGTTGATTTGCTCGTTTGAATTGGCATTCGGTGCCGCTTTATGAAGGCAGCTAGCGCTTGAATGGCGTTGTGATGGTTGTTTTCTTTTTTCTTCTTGTCTCCCGCACCCCCCTGCAGTACCTGTGTAACTGTTTCTCTCTATTTGACTACCTGTGTCCTGTGTGTCGCTTTCTTTGGTAAATGTGCACTTTTGATCGTTCTTAAGCGAAGGTCTTGTGTCAGATTGAGTATCTTGCACTCTCTTCATGTGAGAATCGCTTAACATAATATTTGAATCTCAAATACACGTTCAAGCTGATGCAACCCGAATCTCGAGTTTTAGCAATAAAGCCGCTTGTCGGACCAAGGCTGGGGTTTGTGGTCTTTTCGGAAGAGGCTGGGGGTGGAAGGGGCTAAGTCTTCAGCTTGGGCTGACAGCAATCTGTTAATTAAACATCCTAATGGATGTAATTGCAACCATTCATGGACCCAGCTGCTGTTGTAATGCTAGCTTTGCCATGGCTGCCAGGATTCAGCTGTCTAGGAGGTGAGAGCTCTTGACTGCTTGGCAGGCGGGGGGTCCGCGTTTGACTCCTGCTGCAGGCTGATAGCAGCTGCCTTGAGCCAGTCACCTATCTGCCTTGCTTCACCTTCACCTCCGCAGTATGGAGAGCAAAAGGGAGCAGTCTTCTGGAGCCAACGTTTGTGTGTATTCGAACGTGTGAATTGACGCTTTCCAAGCTGCTCACAATGCCGAAGCAGGTGCACCCAAACAAAAAGCACAACACAAACATTGGCAGGTTGGTATTTTTTTCACATCCTCAATAATAGCGCTGGATTCATCCCCAGTCCAAATGTCCTGCTGGCAGCAACAGGATGCTAATTAGGATTTTGGCACTGTTTGACCCAAAATGGATGTGTTGGATCCAGTCTAATCCCCTGCACAGTTCAAGCTGACCTTAAAATCCTGCATATATCAAATGATTTCCAGGGTTGTTCGGGCTGATAAGACATTCTGAGTGGCGTCCAAAACCTCAGCAAGAAAGGACTCGTATCCATATCGACATTTAAGTGCCTTGTGTAATTACGTAATGAGAATATTTCTAGTGTGTAAATATATTTATTTTTTATATATTTTATATATATAATGCTCAGTGTTTTAGTTTTGAGATATCTGGACCAGCTGAAGGGACCCAACCGAATGTTCATTATCGGATCTGAAGCCCAAGCACACGTGTTGGTTTGCCAGATGGATTTTTGTGGATGAAGTGTTGTGTGGGGGCGTAATTGGATGTTGTTTAAGGAAAGTGGTGACAGTGGAAATGAAGGAAGGAGTAAAGCTGAGAAATATTCATGTTGTCTCTGGGATCATGCTGGGTTGCTTATGGAACAGCCAGCCATTGCTAATTGTAATGCTAAAGAGTTATCTCGGATTCAGTTACTTTACTTTTCTACTACTTATGCAAAGCAACTTATTGGAATATAAGCTATTGACCGCATTTATGACATGCTTGTGTGTGCCAATTCTTGTCAGAACTATACAAAGATGATAAAACCTCATAAAGGACACCACAAAGGCACCGTTTAAGAAAAATGTCCATATATGTTGTCGTTATTTTAAAGAACTTTTGATTCTTGATCTGAATCAATCAATTTACTTTTTGTCTTGTCACTTGTGTAAAGTTAATTAATTTGGTTGATGCAAATGAAAATGACTTTCTGTTGGTTTAATTTAAACTATTTTTAGTTATAATGTGTCAACTTGAATTGTCTCTCCATGCAAGAATTCAAAGAGTAAATGTTTAGCAGGAGTGAGTTAATTTCAGTTTCCACTGAAGGATCCAGCACATTGTAGGCAATGGCTAAAGGCTGCAAAGAATCGTAAATGTGAAGATAACACCGCAACGGAAAATCTAAAAAAAACTCAGTTTTTGTAGTCAACTTGAAACTAGATGACCATGAACACAATGTTTAATGCCAAATGGAGGAGAAAAAACTGAATGAAACTGCATTTCTGTCAATTCCGCCCAACGCCCCGAAGCAAATGCCGTCACGTACAGGTAAGAAAGCTGTTGCCATAATGTTCCAATGCTGTTTAAATAGTAGGCATAGTACAGTACAATTTTCAGTGATAATTTAAACCTACCCTTACAATAACTGTTCGGTTAATAACCCTCTGTCAATCTGACTGTCTGTGGATGTAGATACAAAAATGGAGAAGTATAATCTATAGTTTTCATGAAAGCCCTGGAGCTGTCACAAATAAACGTGAATTTTTCAGATAGAAAAATATCCATATTTATAACTTGATAAACTATGATCACTAGCTTCCGGTAACGGCCGTATGCGAATCTAGTTCCTGTGGAAGAGTGACCTCCAACCCGACGCATAACGTATTGACGAACACGGAAGCACAGAGGATAGAGCAAAACAAAACACCAGTCACGAATTAGTCTAAAATGAGAATTTTTAAAGAGAAATGTTCGAGTTTGCTGCCCAGCCCTGTTTGTTTGAACCGAGAGAGGTGTTTACTCTCACCTAAGCTTACGCTACTCCTGCATTCTACGTCAGAGGTCACTCTTCGGCCACTCTTCGACTCGCGTACGGCTGTTACCGGAAACAAGTGATTATAGTTTATTTTTTAATATAACTCTGATTGTGTTTGGCTGAAAGAAGAAAGTCATATACACCTAGGATGACTTGAGAGTGAGTAAATTATGGGATCATTTTAATTTTTGAATGAACTAATCCTTTAAGTTTAACCCTTTCAAGTGTGAGTTTAAAATATTCTAACTGACCGCCCAGAGTGAGTTTTTTTTAAAGCGACTGTTATTTTAGAATGTTTGCCCTTATTGTTTCCATGGCGACGCATCATGCGTGTCATGTACGCTGAACACAGCCACAATAACACTATATGACAGATGGATCGCTATTATTTTGTTTTTCCTTTTTTATTTAAAATATTCACAAACTTGCTTACCATGTCATCAACTATCTGATATTCCGATTCTCGAATATGTGTAAGTGAGTGTGTTTTGTCATTTAAAAAAACCTTTATAAATTATCTTTATCTATAACGCGTGATGGGTGCCGCCATCTTAGTTTGCCCTACAGTTCGCAGAGTCCTGTCAGTCGGATTTACAGCAGGTGAATTCATCAGTTTCTCCCAAAATATATGCAAGTAAGTGGCTGGTGAACTGGAAGAATAATAGAGTAAACTTTATAGGCCCATTATGTGTGTCTGATATGAATAAATGTCGACAAATTATATTTGAATGGATTGTTATTGCTGCTTCCACTGAAGTCTGACATCAGTGTGTATTTTATAAACTCTAAATGTATTGTTTAACTGGTGCTTATGCGTATTTAAATGTCTGAAACCTTAAAAAAATCCATTATGTGGCTGAAAACACTGCATAGTTGTGATATATGACAAACGCTGAGCGCGTCCGTCTCGCAGCCAAAGCGCGAAAGCACAGTTTGAATCTGGCAGTTATGTGACGTTGCTGAACGTTATAAATCCCATATGTGGGACTGTACTCTCAGGGGCACAGAAATAAAAATCCCATATGTGGGACCGTACTCTCAGGGGCACAGAAATAAAAATCCCATATGTGGGACCGTACCGCTCAAAGGGTTAATGCACAATGATCATAATGCAAGGCAAACACAGGGCATATGACCTATTTCTCAACAGCATTCTGTATGGGATTTGACTGTTTGATTAATAGATTAAGTAGGCTATTTCAATCACTATTTGGATCTCTTATACAGACTTCTGTGGGTTTCTCAGACTAGTCAGTTCCAAAATTTCTGTTTAAACGTTACGGAAATTAATTGTGGCAGAAATCCCTAATCCTGAAGATTGAAATACCTATCCTGCACACCCTTATCCTGCAGAAAATGCTCTGTTTAGTTTCCTCTCTTCCATGGTCATGCCACAGGGACAGTTCAATACAAATTTGTAACGTACGTGGCAGGTAACAATTGTGCAGACTTTAATAGCTGAATAATCACAGGCAGAACCCTGAGATAAAGAGGTGAAGGCTTCTATGATTCTTCTGCTCATTTCACTCTGGAGGACCAATGAAGAGGCCCATTACCTGTTCATCCAAACTCATTTGAGTCGCCAAAACCAAGGTCATATTTACAGCATGGAGTTTTTTAATACCTGAGATTGTGTTTTACACTCAACTGAGTTAATGGCCATTATTATGCGGTTGGTTAGTTTGAACGTAGTAGTGTTTGGTATTGCAGTGACATGTGAAGCATGTTGCTCATTTCATATTCATGAGGCAAACCAAATCGGCGCTTATGAAAATGCTAATTACACAGCTCGCATTTTGCACGAAGAAAACTTTTTCTGATGAAACTTTGCGCATCTGCATAATTCCATAAGAACAGGCTCCGTAACAAGATCAACTTTCAGCTGATTCGTACAAGACCCTCAAAAATAACATAAACGAATAATTATGTGTTTAAAGACTGCCGCAGCCGGAGCAATATTACACTGCAGAGCAATCATTATGCAAATCTGAGATAATAAAATTAAAGGCGTATTGAATTTCTTGTCATGGGTGTGAGAGCACGTCCCTGTATCAAACTCTCCCGCCCATAACAACAGCCCGTCATATAACCTTCAGGTTGGAGTCAATAAGTAATTTCTCCAGGCCGAGGCGGTGAGTGTGTGTATGAGGTAATTAGGGTGTGTGTTTGTGTGTGTGTGTTGGGTCATTAAGGTGTTTGTGTGTGTGCGAAGTAATTGCGGTTCAGAGTTGCCACTGCTCTGATAATGGGGAAAGGGGGCGAGTGTGCAAACTCAGCGGCCCTGACAGGTGTGCAGCTGCTCTGATGAAGCTGTCAGACGTTACCGGGCTGCTGGGGTGTTTCCGGCACTCTCTTGGGAGGAGGAGGTGGTGGAGGCGGGGCAGACGGTGCTGATGGCAGGCCAGAGGGACACATGCTTGTTATTGATGCCGAGGCCGACTGTTGTCTACACAAAGCTCCACTCTACTCATCCGCAACACACCTGAGGTTTGAGTTGAAAAATGGAAGAGCACTCAGCAAGCTTTCAGGCAGAAACCTTTTTTTTTTTTTTTTACCTTTTTGTATATGTATGCGTGTAAGTGAACTGAAGATGGCTCTCTCAAGGTTAAGGTCAGTTTTTGTTGGAAAAGCTCTCAACAATACATTATTCTGTGGTGATAAGGCTTGCGGTTGGTTAGAAAAATGCTTTCATTCATTTTTTTTATTTAGCCTTTTAATTTTGTCTAGGAAGTTTTTTGTGCCAAAGAGAGTCATCATTTGGGGAATGTGACCCTGGTAAGCCCACATAACATATAAGCACTCTTTTTCTATTATTTTGGGGAAAAAAATACAAAGCATGAGAAAAATGAATTGATTCACAACAGCTGCTCATGTTTCTTACTGTCATTGCTTTTTATTTGGAGACAATTGAATGCTCAGATATTGTGCCAAAACTTCCTCCAAACACTATTTTTCTAGTATCCGGTCAAAAAAAGAAAAAAGAAAATTTTCCTAAAAATTACAATTAAAACTCTGAAAAATCCCATAGACTTACATTGATGGAATGTTCAAATGAGCCAAAACGGTTCTGTTTTCTGATAGACTGTATTGCCTTCAAAACTGTCAGACTTTAAAACTACTTTAAACTTCAAACTATTTCAAACTGAAAACCTCTGAAAACCAAAGCTTTTAAAACTTCTTCAAACTTTCTGGTCAGGCTTTCTCAAGCCAACTTCAAAGTTTGTCTTGATGATTTTTTTATCTAGTTGGGAGTTTAAAATAGAATTTGATAAGTAATTTGTGTCAGTTTATGACAAAACATTATAATACAATATAATACTCATTTTATTGGAAGTCTATTCAGATAACATATATTTACGTGTGCTTAATAGAGTAATTTCCCCTAATTGTACACAACCATCTGTTCCTTTTGTCACTGTACCTTTAAATATATGCAAATTACCTCCATTATAATTGGATAATAATCATGTACCTACACTACCATTCAAAAGTTTGGGGTCGGTAAGATTTTCAATGTTTTTGAAAAATGTCTCTTATATTCACCACGTCTGCATTTATTTGTTGAAAAATACATTAAAGGAACACTCCACTTTTTTTGAAAATAGGCTCATTTTCCAACTCCCCTACAGCAGGCGCAATGATATTACGCAGCGCCTGTGACCCCCTGTTTGCACAGGGAGCATGCCTTGCAACCATGGAGACATTTGTGAGAGACGCTGCTTAATATCATTGCGCCTGCTGCACCCATGGTATGGCAGCAAAGTTCCTTGATTATTACACTGGAATGAGAGTATAGTTCCTAGCCATATCGGCCTAGAAAATCGCAACTTTTCATTTTCCGTCGGTCTTAGTACACAATGTAACTACAGAAGAGTCAAGTTTTAAATAGGAAAAATATCGAAACTCTTTGGTTATTTTTGAGCGAGATGCTAACGGTCTAATCAGATTCAATGAACTATGCTAAGCTATGCTAAAAGTGGTACCGCCAGACCCGGAGATCGGCTGAATGGATTCGAAAACGGTAAAACTCAACTGTTTAACTCTAGGGGAGTTGGAAAATGAGCCTATTTTCCAAAAAAAGTGGAGTGTTCCTTTAAAACTGTAATATTGTGAAAAAATATTACAATGTAAAACAACTGATATTTTTGTCTTCTGTGTCGCATGATCCTTCAGAAATCAATCTAATATTCTGATTTGGTGCTCAAGAAACATTTCTTATTATCAATGACAATGTTTGTTTTTTTTTTTTGTGGAAACTGTGATTCTTTGTTGAATAGATAGTTCAAAAGAATAGTATTTATTTAAATTTTTTGTAACAATGTAAACTGATGTCTTTACTGTATTGTTGTTCATCATTCATTGTTGTTGATAAACGGTCCGGATGGATTGGAGAGGAACGTTTTTGTGCATAGTATATCAAGCTCTTTCATGTCAAAACAGTAAGAAAATTCAGTCCATCTCCTTGAAATGCCAGTTTTTAAAAAGTACCACGAATATCATGCATTCAGCAGAACCTTGCCCCAATGAAAAATCAAAGAAAAAGACAAAACTGCTTTGATTGTCTCTGAATTGGATACCTACATCCCATAAATGCCAGATGAAAGCTTAACTCTTGCTCCTCTTGCTCAGAGCAGATCTTTAGGGAAAGGAAGTTAGAAATTAGAAAGTCAGAGAGTCCTGTGATTATTACGTCAACCCACGGCCGAAAGTCCTTCAGTAATACAGCCCATTAGATATCTGAACAGCTTCCTGGCTGGTCATTGGCTGAAATGGTCTATGACTGTCAGTGCTGTGGCATCAAAACCTGTGACAACAAAATTACTTAAACTAGCTACCACGTTACTATGGAAACAGAGTTCTTTATTTTGCCCATTATTGTAAATATTGTTTGTTTTAAGAGAAATGAACCAGCATCTTAAGCAAACTATAGCAACGACAGACACGGCACTCAGGGAGATCATATTCCATGTTTGCTTTTAACCCAGTATAGGACATTCTAGGAGACTGAAAGCAAATACTTTGTTTTGACGGACAGGAAGTGAGCATGTGAGAGCTGGCCAGAAAGAGGTGAAACTGCTGCTGGTGACTAGTGTATCATGCTGATGCTGAGTGCATAATTTGTGTGAACTTGGTTTGATATTTTATCTAATTCAGGCATTTTTTTTTTTAATGTGACTTTTAGTGTGTCCCAACACTTTATATGGGGCCACTTAATAAACAACAGTTTTGTTTTTTTGTTTTTTTTGGAAGAAATTAATACTTTTAGTCCGCAATTTGATTAAAAGTAATATTTATAATTTACAAAATTTCGACTTTAAAAATAAATGCTGTCCTTTTAAACTTTCTATTTATCAAAGAATCCTGAAAAAGGTCATGATTTCCACAAAAAAATATTAAGCAGCACATCTGTTTTCAACTTCGTTAATAATAATAAATGTTTCTTGAACAGCAAATAAGCATATTAGAATGATTTCTAAAAGATCATGTGACACTGAAGACTGGAGTAATGATGCTGAAAATTCAGCTTTGCCATCACAAGAATAAATTATATTTTATAATATACTAAAATAGAAAACAGTTGTTTTAATTTGTAATAATATTCAGTACTGGGGAAAGTTACTTTTAAAAGCAATGCATTACAATATTGTTTTACTTCCTAAAAAAAATAACTAATTACATTACTTAGTTACTTTTTATGAAAAGTAATGCGTTACATTACTTTTGCGTTACTTTTTCTCACCTGGGCTGGGCTTGCTTGTTTGTTTTTTTAATAACAATGAAAAAAGTTCTATTTTTGACAACTGTTAAGGCCCTTTCACACCAAAAGTAAAATTAATAAGCCTCAGGCTGGAGGAAATGCATGTTCACATTTAGACTAGAACTACAATAACCATCATGCTTACACAGCACACACAACACCTCTGCACTTATCCTATTTCTCTCAGCATGGGGAAAGGAGAGCTGTCAGTCAATAAATGTGAAAACAAAGTAACTTGAGTTACTTATTTGAAAAAGTAACTTAGTTACTTTACTGGTTACTTAAAAAAGTAATCTGATTACGTAACTCAAGTTACTTGTAATGCGTTACCCCCAAACACTGATAATATTTGTGTTTTTACTGTTTTTCATCAAATAAGTGCAGACTTGCTGAGCATAAGAGACTTCTCTGAAAAACATTAAAAACTCTTACCAACCCCACACTTTTGAATGTTTTGTGTGCAATGTTAAAAATGCATGTGTGTGAAGTATAAATCTGTTGCAGATATCTCCTGAATAGTATGAAAAACCTCCCTGGGAAGTTAAAACTTTGTTTCTTCTTTGCTTCTTGTACATGACATGCCATAATATACCATTATATATACAGACATTTTTTTTCCTAGCAGAGTTACAGATGCTTTTAAAGAAAACTTTGAATTTTTTGTTAGAACATCAAAAGGAGATGTTTGTTTAAACTTGGATACTTGACGAATTTAGAGAAACATTCCACGGTGCTTTATTCACAGAAGTTTCCCCTCGTTTCACTTTAATACCGCAGTTTCATGAACAAACTGTCATGCCGCTCCTCTGATGGTACAGAAGAAAATCTCAGATGCAGCCGTGCGGAAGTTTCATCTAATTGTCTACTCATAAAATAGCTGATCTAGTGATCTAACGTCTCCGTTTGAATCTGGGCCATGGAGTACATTTTTAGCCAAACCTTTTCCATCTCTATTTTAAAGACATCATTTTAGGATTTGACTTGTTCTGCGAATATAAGTTGGCAAAATCATTGGATACAAAAATATATCAGGATCCTGCCTAGGTATGGCATAGGATGGGACAACTAGTTCACTCTAGTAGTCTTCTACTCTTTTAGTATCTCAATCTCAATTTATTTATAAAGGAGATTTCAAAACAACAACAGTTTACCAATGTGCTGTACAGTGACTTGAATAAGTTACAAATAGAATAAAAATCATAGATTATACATATATACACATATGATAGATAGATAGATAGATAGATAGATTTTGGGCCACTTATAGATAGATAGATAGATAGGTTTCACAATAAAGTTAATTCTCCCAGGTGTATCTTTATATCTCCATACTATTTAGTGTATACTAGACTCTTTTTTTTAACCGATTTGTATGACGACTTGATTGCAATAAGACTCAGTCTAATCAATAAGTGTAAATGAGTCGCACCAGGATTTAATAAAAGGATTGTTTCATTACAGTAATGTGTTTCCACACCATATCGATCCATCTCACGTTTCATGCTACTGCATTATCAGCTCTGTACTTCACATGGTTAAAACACATTGATCGCTGTTGTTGGGCACCGCAGCTGTTGCGCATTGAGCTGAAGCATTTCTCATTAGATCCTTTCAGTTCTCTCCGAAAAATGGTATTCCATTGTCTTCCATTTCACGGTTTCGCTCATTTAAAATAATTTTTGAGTTTGCACAGTTAATTAATATGAGCAAATGGAAGAAAAATCATTGCCTCTAGAGCACAACATCTCGCTTGATGCATTGATCATCATATTTGTCAAGAATAAGTCAGGAAGGCTAAATCTAATCAGGTTCTCCTTGATTATGCCACTTTTTTTGCAATCCAATTAAAATGTGCTGATCAGTGCGTGATCACAATTGCATTTGATCACAACTGTGATTTTATGGAAAAACCCCAGAGCTTCTACTCTCTCCAGAAACATTTGACTGGGTAAGAATGTCTTCTGTTTTGCACGACTAAGAGATTTTGCTTTAGGCTGGAGTTAAACTCAGTTGGGCAGTCGCCATGGTGACATGCTTTTTTGGGCCACTTGACAGGATAGCTCACAGAAGCAAAAAAAAAAATGTGCGATTGAGAGCAAACACTGTTCCCTTGTGCAGAACCTGTCTGCTGATTATTTGGCTGATTGCGGTGATCATCGTATTCAGCAATCAGGAAAACTGAGCAGAACCTGTTTGTTTCCAAAATGCAGAGCGCAAACGCCAGGATACCTTTGCCAAGAACTAAAGAGCTGTTATCCAGATGAGTGGATGCACTGCCTGTGCGTTTCAAGTCGACGTACAACAGAAAAGAAGGTTTAGATGCACAGATTTACAAAGAGGTACAACACAAGATGAAAGTAAAGGTCCTTGCACACTGAGTCTGAAATTCTCATCTAAAATAATTTTATTTATTAAAAAATAAATACGACCTCACGTTGTGTCAGTCACGTTTACACACTGCCTCTGAAACTTTCGTCATAAAAAAATTAGGATTGGGTTTAATTCTCTGCGTTTTTCACATCCGTAGCAAGCATTTTGAGAGGTGTTTTGACAATTCAGAGCCACCGTACAATCTAGAATGGCGTCTGAGAAGTTGATCCGCTTCGTTTCGCAGCGCAAAGCACTGTATGAACCAGATACTAAAGCAATCATGTGTTTCTCAGGCAAACAAAGATTTATCACATGCTTTTGGCAAAAATGAATCTCTGATACAGTGCTTCCATCTTTTTTTTTTTTTTTTTGACTCAATCACTTTTGCGTGCATGACGCATAGCATTGCACTCTTAAAATAGTGTCCTTAGGGTTCATTATTTTGATCTTATTTATTTGAATTTGGGAAGCCAGTTGGGAGGCTGGAAACTTGTCATCACCGTCACAGTTTGAAATCTTCCACCCAAAGTAAAAAAATTGAGTTTTTGTATACTGAAATTAATCGTCTCTTTCTCTCAGTGACTCATAGCCTACTTTTTTACAGCCTTTTGAAGCTTTGTTGCTTGTGTTGAAAATCCTCTGCGGTGGGATTATGCCATTAAAAAGGGAATTGAGGTATTTGTGGGAGTTCAAAGCCCTGTAACTCTGCAGGTACTTGATAGTTTCAATTACATTTGCAAGTTTTTCCCCCCAAATCATATACAATTCTTCTATTTAACAACTTCCCCTACAAACATACTCCTGTTTTGCTAAACTACACATCCTGTAGTCATTACTGCATCCAGATTGTGGCCGTACATGATGTGTATTCTTGAATACGCACTTTATTTATACTGTTAAGAGTAAATAGATTCAATCTAATATTTATTTTGTTGCTGCAGTTTGCTTGTTTTTCAGTTTCTGTCCAGCTTTGACTGTGTTCAGGAAAGCAGACAGACCTTATTTCCCCCCATGTCCGCCGAGCAGAGGCCATAAGCGCCGGAGGGAACTGGCCCTTGGACTGTCAGCGAGAGTTAAAAGACCCAAAGCGCAGTGGGGGTCCGTCAAGCACGAGCTGTAACCTGCCGTGACACCTGATGGGTGATGTAAATTGACGTTGCTGCTTTGGAGTGCCTCAGCCGGGGCTGAAAGTGCATCTCAGCACTGCTGAGGCCCCAGGGAGAAGGGCCCCCGTTCCTCCGGCATCCGATCCAATTAACCGCGCCACGCTCCGGCTGTTTGTCTCACATTTCCATGTTAATACAGCCAGGAAAGTCTGTGTTTAGTCAGCAAATCTGTACCGCTGCATAATACCAGAGACTCTACTATCTCTAAATTAAATGAAAATGCATAAACTGGCTTAAGACCATGAGTAGAATCTGAGATTTCTTCTCCCCTGCAGAACAGAGATGTTTTGGCAGATCATGTAAGAATATAGCAGTGATGAATGAGAGACGGAGGCTCAGTGGACCTTTGTGTTCCTTCACCTGCTCTGTCCCCGTCCCCCTGTCGCAGCCTTTCACCCCGAGAGCAGCGAGTGTGTGCTCACTTCCTCTTTCATCTCTGTGGGTCCTGCTGCTCCAGTCAAAGCTAATCAGAAAAACAAGACAACACAAAAGCTCAGCAATTCTACGCCATACTGTGAGCGTTCTACTCCAGTGCTGGGCTGTCTTGCATCACTCTCAAGAGAGAGAAACAACTTGAGCCGCTGTTCTCTTCTACTCCACAGCAGAGTGTTTAACACTTGTAGATAGGAGGGTGATATGATCAAAATCTTATATCACAATATAGTTATTTTTGCTTTAAATAAAGTTTTTATGGTTTTTGATACCATTGAAATTTCAAAATTCTTGTCACCAATTTCAATATCACAAAAAAACTAATACTAGCCTAAGTAAAGAACAAAAAAAAAACTCTCAAGCTTACTGAAGGCAAGTAAACAATCAGTGATGAAATAAAAACAAAGAAACTAAATACAAGCAATATGACAAAACTACAATAGAACAAAGGCACAAATGAAATAGACCTAAAAGAAATACTACATACATTTTATAAAGTAATTAAAGGATTAGTTCACTTTCAAATGAAAATTACCCCAAGCTTTACTCACCCTCAAGCCATCCTAGATGTATATTACTTTCTTCTTTCTGATGAACACAATCTGAGAAATATTAATAAATATCCTGATGCATCCGAGCCTTATAATGGCAGTAAGCGATACCAACGAGTATGAGCTGAAGAAAGTGTCTCCATCCACATCCATCCATCATAAACATACTCCACATGGCTCCGGGGGGTTAATAAAGGCCAAAAATATCCATATTTAACAAATTATGAAGTAAAATATATTTTACATTCATATATTTTATTATATATTATATATTTTACTTAATAATTTGTTAAAAATTCCGTATTCAACTTACAAAAAAAACGGAACTGGTGTTACGTCAGTTAAGCTTTTTTTATAAGTTGAATAGGGAAGGCGGTTCATTCATATGAATTTCTTTGAATTAATTCATTTTAATTCTAATTCCTAGGCCCGTTCACACCAAGAACAATAACTATAAAGATAACGATAAAGATATAGTTCTAAAAATCATTCTAAATATAAAAGAATAGCACTGTCTACACCACATCTATAACAATAACAATAACGATATAGAGAAACAATATCATTGGGATCACTTTCAAAATGATTTTTTTCCAGCTGTTGAACGATAAAAAACTGACAGCCAATCAGAATCCATTCTAATTTAAGGGCTCGCACGTTTAAAATGGCAGACGACATTGCGGAGAAGTTAATCACGAGATCCAGAAAAAGCCACCACTTTTTGACAAGTCAACTTTAAAGAAAATGGACATATGGAAAACAATCGTTCATACCCTCGGAATAAATGGTGAGAAATATTAACGATGAGATCATTATGCCAGGCTAGCAAACAGTGTAACATAAAATCACCCCAGTTATTCAGCGCTAGTTTCGACAACATTGTCTTGCTTCCTTTGAAGTTGTAGTGAAAAAGACTAGGCATTGTTTTTATTCCACTATATTGACTTCACCAGCTAAATTCACTGTTAGATTAGATCGATTACACTAGCATGAGCATGAGCATGGTGAGCACATCTGCTGGTTAAAGCCATGTAAATGCAACAAGAACAGCAAAAACATGTTGTACACACTTTGAAACTGCAGCGTTAGAATAAACAAACTGTTATCGTTCGTTGGTGTGGACGCAAATATTGTTATCATTATCGTTATCTTTATAGTTATCGTTTTTGGTGTGAACGGGCCTTTACAGTTAAATTTGCTTCAAATTTCAATTCAAATTAAATTGAATTGGAATTTAAAAGGCATTCTGAATTCAATTTAATTCTGAATTACACAACCCTTCTTTTCTTGGACTTCTATGAAAAGATACATAATGATATGTTGTGTAAATTGTCCAGTAATCACAGGCTACGTGTTGAAAGGTCAGTGGAAAACAGAGTCAGAGTTGAAATTGCATGTATTTTGTGCATTGCATGGCGCTTTCACTTCATAGAGTTCAGTACATTGGGGAATGTTGATGCTAGTCATGTGAAAGGGCCTTAAGTGTCTTGTTCTAAACACTCACTATCCCCTTTGCCTCTGGCAATGTTTAAATAACGTATTAACATATTAAGACGCAGCCCATCCCTTCTTCCTGCTAAATATTGTACGCAACAAGCAAAGTGATTGCACATAAATTGGGTCTAAATTCTCTCTTGAGATGTCAATCTGGCTTTATATGTGGTTTACAAGCAAATTTAGCAATTTTATCTAATAACTTACTAATGCTTCTTAATTCTGATGCTCTTCAGATGATATCAGATCATGGCAGGATGCTGTGTTTAAATCCTTTCAGATCAACATGTTGCTGATTGTATAAAATCATATAAGATGATAACGCTGCGGTTTTTATTTTAGCCTTCTCTTTTTTCCAAACCTGAAGTTTCTGCCGAGGACTCAGTAATTCAGATGACATGATGGGGGACTCTGAGACTTGCTTTTACCTGTAGGCCGAGTTGAAATGCACTGTTTCAGTGTGTCAGATTATTATTTTTCCTGTTTTACGGTTTTGAGAAAGCATAAACAACCTTACTAAATGTCAGCTGCCTTACTAATTTCCTCGTGCTTCGATTAATCATTTCCCGCTCGCGAAGTCTCCATGTCCGTCTTTCACTGTATGTGCTCCCTCTCTCGACAGAGGCTTCAAAGACTGAGTCGTACTGACAGACTCTCCCCGCAGCGTCTGACTGACCCCCCCAGAGAGAAAGAGAGAGACAGACAGAGCAAGAGAGGGATGCGGTATTATATCTGTGATTGCCTCTCTGTGTGGGCTTCCTGTGTGCCGTACTCTCCTGCCCTGAGTCTAATACTGTGTGGCAGCGCTCATGCTCTCCTGTCCAAACGAATCCGTCAGACCTCTGACACACTCGCACAGCAACCAGTTACTCCCTGCCTCCAGTGAGCTGCGGACCCCGGGCGGCGCGCTTACACGCGTGTCATGTGCTCACTGATATCGCGCACACAGGCTGCCGTGCTCTTCACGTATCAGTAATTTCAAATTAACGTGACTCTTCATGTCTGCTGTTTTCAAGGGTTTGCGCCGCTGGTCTTCGGTCGTAGCCTGACACGGGTTCGCGACTTACACGTACGCAGAGTCTCCGCTTTCTGATTGGCTGCTTAGGAGAGAACAAACTAATGCTTAGATGAAAATATGTCTATAGATGACACTTCGTCCTGATCTGTAATCCTAATTGCGTTAATGAATGGGGAAACCTTGTGGAATTCAGATTCTGAGGGTAATTAAACAGAAACCTAATAAAAGAACAGCCGCCTTTGGCTTGGCGGGAGAAAATAATTACATCTTTCAAATGACGGCCACGTCACCCTGTGAGTTTGCTTAAGTCTTTTAATCAAATTGAGGCTGATGGTCGTCTGAAAATGACATTAGTGCCACACCACCGGTGAGGCCTCATCGCATGGGATCTGTCAGAGGAATTACTGTACTCCGTATCTGTCATGTCTGCTGCCAGAAGCAGAGGGTTTCATATCTAATAATGAAAGATGTAAGTGAAGTGAACACAAGCTCCCAGAGTGAATCTGATGAAGCTGGTCAACCAGTCATTTTTTCCTGGTTAAGCTGGTTGAGTAAGGTTGTCTTGCTGGTTAAGAAGCCAGGTGGGGAAACCGGCACTTTAGCATCTCATACTAGAGACTAGTTACATCAGCTGTGCATACTATAGGTTAGCCTAGTTGTAGTGTAAATGAGTGCTAAGTTTCAACTTGCTTCTAAATATTTCCATTTTGCACCATTTGAATGGTGAAATGTATTAAAATATAAAAGAGTTATTTTAAATTGTAATAATACAATTATTATTATTCCTTGATTTCAAGGGGGCCCACAGCAACAACCTCCACTGGGGCCCCGGATACCCCAGCTATGGCCCTGAGTGTATACAAATTATTTTAAACATGAATATACTAATTATAAATAAAAGGAGTGTGCAGCAGAATGTGTATCTGTATCTGTAACAATCTCAAAATTATTCATATCTGTATCTGTATTCGGATAGAAATGGAAGTTCCTAAAAAAGACCATTTTAAATGTAATTCTGTTTCTTTCTTAGTTATCATTTAACAAATAGGCCTTGTATAACTATACATAACCTTGTATAATAATTTTTTTAAATGATAATTATAACATTTATTTATCTTCTAATTGTCGGAGCTAATAGCCTTACAGTTAGGGTGTTTGCACACCTGAGCATTTGTTTTGGAACCTGGTGCGTTTTCTCCCTTGGCTCGGTTCGTTTAGGCATATGTGAACAGGGCAATCGCGCTCGGACTTGCACCAAAACAATCGCTCCGAGATCACCTGTACGAGGTGGTCTTGCCCCGATTGCAAACGAACTATGGGGTGTGAAAGCAATCCGACCCAACGGACCAACGAACCAAACAATTTATTATGGGTGTGCCCGAAGCTGAATACTGTACCTTATTCGGAAAGGCATGGATAATGGCTTCAAAACGAGTAACAAATCCTACCTAATGATATATAAAAAAAAATATTCAGCATAAAAAAAATAAAATAAAATATTTTTTTATTTTCCAGAGGAACTTTGTGTGCAGAGTTATGTCAGGACAATCATCCACAACTTCAAATAAACTCTATATAAAACGTCAAACTCTAAATAAAATAGCTGATTAGAGAACATGGAATTTAAAAGAAAATATAAACAGCTTTTACTATGTATACAAATGCAAATCTGAATTAATTATAAAGAATACGCAGGCCTAAATGCTTGCTGTCTCCAAGAGAGAGAGAGTGAGAAATATCATAGCCTATCATATCATACAAGGTTTAAATAATATAATAAGTAATTTAATATCATATACCCCCAGAGCATATGGAATATACGACACGTGTCACATGAGATCATTCTGTGATACCTTTTCATCTATTTTAAAATTTGGTCGCTATCCACAGGCACTATATGGACGACCACGAGCGGACATTTTTTAAAAATTATTCTTTTGTGGTCCATAAATGAAAGAGGGACATACGGCATTAGAACAACATCAGGGTGAATGACGTAATTTTCATTTCGGGGTGAACTATCCCTTTAAAAGGCAGCTAATGCTGCAAATGAATGTTGTAAGAAACTGGCAGTGAACCCCTAGTACAAGCATCCAAAACGCAGCATGTGCTGACGATCATTCATGGTGCTATTTTTAGTCTCACTGCTCACCTGTCACAAGTGTACAGGGCCAAATCCCAGGTGATCCTACACCTAAAGTAATGTTCATTTCATGAAGTCTCACTGTTAGTAGGAAATCAAATGAAGCACTGTCTTTTCTTGAGTCTGCTGGTTTGTGACTGAACTCTTGGGATCAGATTTGGTCACCTAAAACTAATCCGTTACCTCTCATGTACAGAGTCTTCCAGATATGACATGACATGCAGGAAAATGAACGACGTGTGTTGGTTTAGACCTTAAAATGGCACTGTTGTTACAGATGGATGATCTCCATTCCCCCACCTCTAAGATTACTTCTAGTACTTGGGGAAAGGAATCATTTAGTTTCCCTCAGAACTGTCAGCTGACACAAGCCTTGAAAAATCACTCCATTCACTTTTTGAGTTATTTAGAAAATGGGTTTTTGGCCTTGAAGTTTTTGTTTAAATTTTTTATAACATGTTTTGTTGACATCGCTGGGACTCAGAGGTGTTTAAGATCTGATCATCTTCATTCAAATCCCAGAATATGCTGTTTTTTAAAGCATGAGCGACTTTAGTCAATCACCTTGAATGAACCTGCATCACCCCCAGTCCCTTTCAATAGCAATGAAGCTAATATAACTAATGAAATCAAAGTTTTTTTCAATACCGTAAGCGGTTGTGAACATTCTGTATGTCTTTGTCTTCTCTCAATTTCTCTCGTTCTCCTTGTATTTGCCACACAAGAACTCTCACCTTCACTCTGTTGACTGTATTGTGAGGTTAATTAAATCATATTTTCCGAACCTTCACACACACAACACTCCAAAATCCAGCTTCACCCCTGACCGCTTCAAACAGCTGTGACATTAGCCTGACTATTAATAATCCGTCATCAAAAGTCCATAATCCTGAGCAAACACTCCTGATATTTCACGTCAGGCACCTCAAGAGAGTCTCGGTCATGTTTTCGGAGGACTCAAGGGCCTTGGGAAAGCATGTCAATGAATTTTGTGCTTTCCCCCTTCTATGTATTGAAAGATTATCCATAGTACAAAGCTTTCCCATTCAAGTGTTTGATTGACACGTGGAGAGACTGTTTAGCATAGCGGCTGGCCCCTCTCTGACATTCCATTTAGTCCATTTAAAACACTCTTGAGAGCTAAACTGATATTATAACCCTTCTGATTCCTGTGTGTTTTGTCAGTATTGTCGGTGCAGGCTAAGGTGAAGTGGCCACAGTTTTCCTGTTGCCTTGTCTCTGACGGCACTCAGGGTGAAGGAGCCCTGGGAGAGAAGTTTAATATTGCCACAACTGTGAGTGTACTGAATGTTTGTGTCTGTTATATTCTCTTGTGTAAGCAATTCACAGGTCATTTGTGGACAGAGTCTGTTGTTGAAATGGCATAAAGGGTTAGTTCACTCAATGAAAATGAACATTGTTATTATTTGCTCATCCTCGTGTCATTCCAAAACACAAAAAGAGATGACAATTCCAGCACATTGTCCTGGGTTTTCTTTTCCCTTCCATCTGTAGTGAATGATAATGGATGCTGTTAAGCTTGAAAAAAATTGACTAAGAAGAATCATTATAGTCGCCCATACAACTTGTGTGCTCTGAAGGACTTCTGAGGTCATGTGATAGCATTGTGTGAAGAAAAAGAGAAATTTAATACTTTTTAAAAATACTTTTATACTGATAATCGTTGCTGTATCTCGCACATTCAAATATACAAACTTTGCTGTGAATCATGACTGGACATATAAACTGTGAAAACCTACAAACATACAGTAGCATATTTGAATGGACACATACTTTACCGATCAAAAGTTTGGGCTCAGTAAGATTTTTAATGTTTTCAAAGAAGTCTCTTATGGAGACTGTCCTCCTCCAAAAAATGACCCTATAGGTCAGGGAAGTGACCTATATGGGCATATTGGTTGGAGGACATGTTGCTCTTATGCTTACCAAGACTGCATTTATTTGATCAAAAATACAGTAAAAACAGTAATATTGTAAAATATTATTACAAATCAAAATAAATGTTTTCTATTTGAAAACATTTAAAAATATAATTTATTCCTATGAAAGCAAAGCTGAATTTTCTGCAGCCATTACTCCAGTCTTCAGTGTCACATGATCCTTCACATTCATTCTAATATGCTGATTTGGTGCACAAGAAACATTTCTTATTATCTATGTAGAAAACAATCTATTGATAATATAATAATGCTTAATATTTTTGTGAAAATAATATTTTCTTTGATGAATAGATAGTAATGTAAGACTTTACTGTCACTTTTGATCAACTTAATGCATCCCTGCTAAATTTCTTAAAAATAAATAAATAAATAAATAAATAAATAAAAAGAGAGAGAGAAAAAGTTCTGACCCCAAGCTTTTGAACTGTGATGTATGTAAATGTTATTTGAGAAAGTTTTTTAAAATTACATTAATTCCTCACAAGGTGATTTTATTTTATTTTATTTTATTTTATTTTATTTTATTTTATTTTATTTTATTTTATTTTAAGAGCTTGAGAGCCCATTCATTTTCAGTGTATGGAAAATCATTCTGTCTTTTATTTTGTTTGTGTTTCATGGAAGTCATACTAAAGTAGGAGCTGAAATTACTCCACAGCTTGTACGGCATACGTGATATTGGAGTCGAAAAATGTTTCAAGCTTAGATCTGTTGAGGTTAATTTCCAATAAATTATATAATGCTGGGTACACACCACAAGATAATCAGGCTGATTTTGGGCCGATTTCTCCCCTTCCGATAATCCTAGGTAATGTCCCGATTATCTTGATGGTTCTACAGATTATCTTATCAAATATTCCTGTGGTGTGAGGTGTGTTAAGAGTGACTGAATCTGCTTGGAAGAACATCGGAGGCACCCCGATCGCGAATCAGAAATCCTGATGTGTGGGGGGAACCCCGAGGACTAACGCCCGCACGCTCTGGAGATTATGACGTGAAACGAAACAATATCCAATCAGAAAGCGAGCTGACAGAAGACAGAAGCATAACAAACGCAGTCATGGCGCAGCACAAAGTTAAATGGATTTGGACAGCAAAGATGGAGGATCAGCTTGTCGATTTGTGGCAACAGCATGAGTATTTATATAATGTGTCCAGTAAAACATACCAAAATCATTCCAAACACTATCAACGCAATTTCTTCCTGCCTATCGTCCGTCATGTTTACTCTGAAGTCTCGAGAGATTTTGCGAGATTTCCGTTGTTCACAGTCGGGACTCTGGTTGAAAATGTGTTTGTGTGGTGTGCTGTCTTTGTCACATCACGGCACACCACACACTATAGGAGCAAAACGGTTACATTTTTGTCCTCATGTTTGTGGTCTCTCACATTTTGAAAATCTTTTAAGTTTTCAAAAATCTTTTAGTTTGTACCCAGCATAAGAGTTATAATGGCGATTTGGTGGTCTGTGAATGGTCTTGATCCGTATATGTAAATACGTGTCTGGAAAACAAATGTGATACCTCTACCAGAATAAAAAAAAAATAAAAAAAAATGAATCTGGCAGTTTTATAGCAATTTCACAGGGATCATGTTTTAAAGTAATGGTTAAGTTTAAGCAGACAGTCTGTGTGGATTTGATGTTGCACAAGCCTGAAATTTCATTAAACGCATCACGAAGGCGTACTATTTTAACAACACAATTAGTTAATAACACACATGCAGCAAACAGTTGTCTGGCTTTTAATCTGTCACATCTAATTCTTCTCCTCCTGCCAGTTAGTCCATTACTCAGATCCAAAGGTTTTTTTCTCCCTGTTTGTAAATCTTGGAATGGCTCCAGTCAAATCTTTCAGCAGATTTCTGTATTGGTAAAGCCAAAAACAGCCTCAGTAACATCGGTGACGGTGCAGGACCAGCATTAACTAAGACTACAATGACAGATCGTGACATATGTTCAGCTAGAACATGCCAAGAACTGATCTATGTCTTCAAAATATCATCCAGCAGCTATAAGGCTACAGAAAACCTGCTGCTCAACATCCCATGAGCTTTGCGAGGGCAGTGTTTGACATTGAGAAATGAAACCGGCAGGGAAAAAAAAAAACCTTTGCCCCCCCCCCCCCCCCCCCCCCCCCCACCCCCCCTTTTTTTTGCCAAGTTATTTCCAACTCAATATAAAGAAAAGTGAAAGTGTCTTGTGAAGTGTGCGTGGTCTGCTGTGATTAGTGCTCTTTCTTTAACCTGACAGTGGAAGAGATTGTGCGTCTGACAGGATTCACTGTGACATGATTGCTGGCCCATTGAGTTTCAACTAATCACAGAAATGTGTGTTTCTAATTGCTGACTTACAAAGTCCCTGATGGCAATTGGAGGCTGTTCTGAGCTATAATTTCTGTGCAGTCTCTTTCTCTCTCTCTCTCTCTGAATCATCACCTGCTATCATTACACACACATCAGACACATATACATATGCACACACACATAGTTACAAATTCACAAAAAAAAGACACACAAGCCTGCACAAACAACATTGAATTCCACAGACACCTGCATAACCTAAAATCAGGGATCTGCTGGGCTGCATTGATTTGTTTGGCAGCGGAGTTGTTCTCACAGGCCAACTGAACAAGCTTTGCTGTAAAATCATTTGGTGCATTTGAGTGATATTTAGACAACATGGCATCAAAATTGACACAATTTTACTTTATTGATAAATGTTCCTTGTCTAGTTGCACACAGTTAATCAGTGTACGTTATTATTAAGTTATGGGTATCGATTTCCTTGATTTGATTCTGATTCAGTTTGGCATATTTCAGTTATCATATTTATTTTTCTTATACATGAATGTGTATGATAATACAATGTTCTCATAATGATAACTTGTTGATTCAGTAATTAACACAATCAGTGGAGGGTCCATCAGACTGATTCAAATTATAGAAACAGTCAAACGGTAAATCATTTTTTAATGATTCAAAAAGAATTGTGGCTCATAACAGTCATTTGTTTGTGAATGGCACTGCAGTGATTGCAAAATGTGGTTTTTGATTCACAAAAGAGGGACCTTTTGTTCATGAATCGCACTAATCTTGTTTCACTGTATGGTTTTGATTCACAAAAAAAAGAACATCTTTATAAGAGTAATTTGTCCATGAAATGGACCACGCTTGTGAACAGTGTGCTTTTGAGTCACTATAAAGAACCTGTTCATAAGAGTCATTTGTTTGTCAACACAACCGTAGGTGCATCCCAATTCGCGTACTTATGCACTATTCTATGATGTTTTCGAGTACAAATAGTGTGAGTATTGCTTTCACACAGAAAATTCCAAAAAGAAAAAGTACACTTTAAATACCCGGATGATGCACTAAATTTACGGAAAAAACAAAGTGCGGAATGTTGGACACTTTATGCACTCAACTGTCACAGCTTTAATTACATAGCGAAGGGGGAGGGGCTTCGATGTTGAATGACAAAATAACCTTATATCATTCATACACTACATGGATTAGTACATAGTGCATAAGTGCACAGTGTAGTGCGTCATTTGGGACGCAACTCATGTTTCAGATATTCTAATGTTAGCTTAACATTTAGCTTTAGCATGTTTCACTCCCTCTCCTTAAATCACATACAAATTATTAAAATCAGGTCTAGCCCTACATTATTTTTCCACTGAATATTCTACTTTATACTTGACACATTATGTGCTGTAAATGCTGTTAATGAAAGAATTCACTGGCTTATCTAAGATATGTGAATGCTTTCCAGCAGCAGAAAACCCATCTCTCTTTCTGTATCTGTCCGCAGGGAGTTCCGCTCCATCCACAGATGCGCGACTCGAAGTTTATTCCCAAACAGTATTTGTAAGAGTGCTTTGATTGTGACCCACTCAGACGCTGTTGTATTAATTCTTTCTCTATGAGCCGTTCGGCGTTGCAGGAAGCTGACAGGGCACCTGAGCGCGGTTTCAGAGACGGAAGCTATTTTGAGTCGTGAGATAAAACTAGGCTCCATCCCACGTTGTTTTCGCGGCGGGTGGTCTCTGTTCCCACATTGTCGGGGATTGTTTATTGAGGGAGAAGGCAGGGCTGCTGCCAAGCGTGGTCTGTCAGACACGAGAGAGCGGTCTGGTTATGACACAGCCTGTCGCATGTGCGTGCACATTGGGAGGGGCGTGTGACTGTTGCTCAAACACTACTTCTGACATTTCCATTAGGCACAGGGTTATGAATCTGCCCGGGCCAGGTGAGTGCAGGAGAGCCATGGCAGTGTCACAGCCTGTCTGCTTTAGCTGCGAGGGACACATTACTTAACCTGCCACCACAGCCCCACTGACATTTGAGCGCAAACTCACAAAACAGAGCACTCAATGAGTCCAGTTCACCGCGACAGCTTTAATTTTACTTTTACTTTATGGATAATGAAGACACCACTTCCTCTGAACAGCTTGGCGGATTGTTTGTGTATTTTGTGTGCAATATTTACCGTAGTTAATGAAAAGCCAATTAATTAAATAGAATATAAACAAAGATAAAAAAAATGGGTCTGTACAACTGTAAAACTAAAATTATGTAATCAAAATCAAATCAAAGGCTACTTCCTTTCATACATATGCGAATGTGGGAGACAGGAAATGCAAGCTCAAGTGAAAAAGTTGCATTTTGTTGCATTACAAAGTCCAAGTTTGGTGAAATCTGAAAATTTGTATCAAGTGAAGATGTGTGAATGAGATTTGAACCCACAACCTTGTAACCCAAAGGTTGTTGGTTCGAGTCTCAGTACCGGCAGGAAATGTAGGTGGGGGTTTTTCAGATTGAAGTTAGGCAGGCACTGTGTTCATTTACACGCTTGCAGCTTATAATACAGTTTTGTTTTTTTTTCAGAGTGGCACAATAAAGGGGGCTCACACTACACTTTTTGTTCCATTGACTTCCTTTCATACATATGCGAATGCGGGAGACAGAAAACGCAAGCTCAAGTGAGAAAGATTTGCATTTCACTGCATTACAAAGTCCAAGTTTGGTGAAATCTGAAAATTTGTATCAAGTAAAGATGTGTTACTGAGACTCGAACCCACAGCCTTGCAACCCGAAGGTTATGGGTTCAAGTCTCAGTACCGGCAGGAAATGTAAGTGGGGGGATGTAGGTGGGGGTTTTTCAGATTGTAGAGTGGCACTGTGTTCATTTACATGCTTGCAGCTTAAAATACAGTTTTTTCAGAGTGGCATGTGTTCAATCCTACTGTGAGTGTGCACTTGGATGGGCGAAATGCAGAGCACAAATTTCGAGCATAGGACACCACACTTGGCTACATGTCACGTCACTTTCACTTAGTCTTTCAATAGAAAATTGAGGACAAGTTGCTGCATGAGTTAATTGCATGTTAATTGCATGTCATATTACAACTGTTGCAGTGTCCGTAGAAATTTTGTGTGCTCAAAGTCTAGTTTGACCATTACTTAAGGGGCTGACAAAAAAGGGGTTTGGAACCCCCTGCCCTACCAGATAATCACACTTTCCAGTATAAATTCCTCAACCATCTCTGTCACAATATAGCACTCAGGTAAAAGCATGCTGTTCCAGCCAGGTGTTGATAGGCACAGCAGCATTAGTCATGATAAGGTCAGGCTGTCAGTTCAAGACTACACTGTAATCTTCCCCGACTCGACCTTTAGACCACAGATTAGCTCCATTAGTTCTGCTGGAGTGACGTAGCGGCGAGCAAACTGTTGGTGTGGTAATTCACCCGATCCTGAGCTTAAGTAGAATTCCTCTTCTGGGCAGCAGCACTTCATGGAGCTGAAGTAATTCAGTGCGACTCGCCCTTCCTAAGTGGCAGGCCGGCAGGTGGGGACGTCAGACACGTCGCAACGTGAATCACATGCTACAGCGGGCGCGCATGGGTTCCCGGGGCAAAAAAACATGCACCTGATTCAGAGTTCATACATATCGAATATGAACGCAGCCCAGCATGATGAGTTGAGGCTGCTCTGCACCTTTCTGTTTTCCCCAGAGCCGCACAACGATACCAAGCCATGTGCTAATGCAATATGAGGGCCGAGATGTCACACAGTGAGTAATTGCAGACATAAAGGTGCTTTGAGAAATTGCTTGTCAGACGATCTGGTGTTTTATTAGGAGAAGGTGCCGTGCCATACAGGAGATGTATACTGGAAATGCGCAAGTTTCCATGGCTGCTTAGAGGTGAGGCAGTTCCTCGGAGTTTGTGGTCCCAGGTTCCCACAGTAATTAGCCGTGTTGGTGCTCGGTTTGCCCTGCCTGTTCGGGACCGAGGCCCAAACGCTGGCGCTAATGAGAATGGAACATTCTGCCTCTTTTATTTTTTCCGTTGGATTGGCTTTACGGCAATGTTAAAACCGCAATTATCGCTTGTCATCTCAGTGTGTGACAATTGCCAGCCTCTGCTCTGCCCTAAAAGTAATTTGCGAGCAAAAGTCTGACAAATTCCTTTAGGATTCTAACACGTCCTCGCCTCACCTCCCCCTCCCCCTCTTCATAATTTAAGGACAATTATCAACTATGTAAAGAGTAAATCAGCGTTCCAGGCCATGTGTTAAATTCATTCTCAGTGTGTGTGCTTACGTATGTATGGATGTGTCCTTGTGGCTGTTTTAGAGTTCTGTGAGTGAATGTGGAGCCGGTGGTGAAGGGAGCAGGAGCCCGTGAATCTCTTTGAGTGTCAGGCAGCAGGATTATTGCCCCGGGCAGCCCCGCAGGCCAGAGGGGGTGGCTGAATCAGGCAGGAGTGCAGAAGGCCTTGAGTTTACATTCATTCGTGCCCTCACCGTACACAAGAGCAGTTCGATCTCCCTGAGAGATGCCACCGCAGCCAAACAAAACCACCGGGCTGGTTCTTAGCATTGCCGGTAAGCCTGTATAAACACATAAACCTCCCAGCGGAAAAAAAAAATGCTGTACGTGAAAATAAAGATGAAATAAATGTCACAAACACATAATCATTAACTCCTCGAGCAGAACGACTCATTTGCCTCGCGGTTTGCTTTGTGATTTGCATACGTGAACACTTCACAAATTACCATAATGTTTCAAATTACAATTTGTAATTTAGACCCTGGTCTAATTTTGTACTCTTTGATGTTCAGATTCACCTGTTTTGATCTTATCTGTCAGAAGAGCAGTCGAATTTGGAATTCAGTGTGATGATTAAACTGTAACTCTCGACAGAAGCTGGTTTCCAGTGAAGCCTGGATATTGGGACTTTTCCATGAATATGGTACAAAATAGGGCCTAAAATTCCTAAATTTATTTACTTATTTACTCAATGGTCAGTGAAAGGTGGTTAATCTCAGGAGATCAAATTCAATTTTATATGAACTGTTTTATTTCTGTTCGTTTTCTGTGGGATTTGCAATTTTCTAACATTAAACATACATTTTTTTAAAAAAAATTGCTAATTTCGAGTAACTTTTGTGGTTTTTGTTAAACATATCACATTCATTCATTTATTCATTGATTCATTTATTAGTCGGTTGATCAGTAAAATGGAAATGTTACAAAAGATTTTCATTTCAAATAAGAATTTATGTATTTTGTTTGTTTGTTTGTTTGTTCATTTATTCATTCATTCATTGGTTGGTTGATCAGTGAAAGTAGGTAATTAATCTCAGGAGGTCAATGAAAAAGGGCAGTTTTATCCTTAAAATATTTGATAATTTCCTCATAAAAATGTTGGTGACAGGATTGAATGGTTGAGCTATAGGAATGTAGTCTCTATAATTTGTATAAAAATGAGAATATTGAATAAGACAGTTGATTATTTACTTGCCTTTCCACCATTCTTTAAAAGTTATGTTGTACAAATTCAAGGAATGTGTTTAATGCAAAAAGTGGCATACAGATAAATATTTTTTTTTTTGATGATGATTGTATGATTTTAATTGAATTATTGTATTTTAATCGTTAGACACTAGGGAAAAAATTTAAATCCTCTGAGGTGAGACACAGAAATCACCATTTTAAAGGGGACATTTGATGTGTGTAAAACTAGCTATATTTGCATTTAAAATGTAACATATTCATTGAAAGTTCCTTTGTCCTCTAGAAAATTATTCAACATTCATATGTGGACCGTTTCTCAGCATGATGGCATGACTGGGCTTTAGATTGGTCTTTAAAAGGCCTCTGTGTGAGTTTTCAAGTGAAGGGAATTAAACAGCTTGACAGAATTGATCACCTTCACAACACAACCTAATCTGGTTCTCCAATAAGATATCATCTCCCCTCAGAAATAACTTCTCTGTCACTCCAGATTGTCAATCCAGAGTGAAAACACTTTTATTTTTCTCAGAAAGGTGTGTGTGTGTGTGCCTTTCGTTGATCAGTCTGGTTTTTGTATTGATGGACTCTTTTTGAAGTCTTTCCGTACATTGGTGCACATCAAATACTTTCACTATGTTAATTGACCTCTTGAGGCATGTTTAATTCAACAAAACAACAAACAAACCCTCTCCTGAAGTTACTGATTATTGTGAACTTTCAGTGGATATCAGTCTTCCTCCCAACAAGGCCACGATCAACCTGAGCCAGGCAAAAAGATCAAGCAGCTTTGACTTTATTATTCTTTGTGTCTTTTTGTGTTTCAAGGTTGCGCTGAGAGTTTGTAATCGCTTTGAAGTACAGGTTAGTTAAGAAAAAAGCTTCTTCAGCAATCATACAAACACATAATGAAGATCAATAAATACTGTGCAGATTCATGTTTATTTCATTGGGCAAATCCAAGGCATGCAATGCACAGAGCACTGATTTCTACAGTATTCAGAACTTCTCGAGTGTTTGAATTTCATGGCAGAAAGATTTAGACCATGTCCATCTTTTGAAGAGCAGAGAGGTCTAGGTGGAATTGGAGGCCCTCTGATTTCTCTTGGCTAACAGCTCGGTTTTGAATTTGTGAGTTTTGAAGACTCAGTTGAGAAATCAATCCAGAAATCAAAGTGATTCATGTTCCACTTCTGTCGTGCACGATGTCTTTTGCTTAGAGTGGCGAGGGCCAGGCCAGCCGAACCTATTTTCTGATATGGGAGAGCTCTCGATCCTTGAAAGCAAGTGCAATTTTGCACATCATTTTCCAAAACTACTCCCAATCTTTCAAGGCCGTCTGTAGCGGAACAAGTCGCAGTCTTATGCAGTCTTATTTTTGTTGGTGGGCCTGAGGAGGACAACAGATCAGCTGTGTGAAAGTGATGCTTTAGTATGATGCTTCCATAGTTTTTTTTTTTAGGTTTTTTTTATTTTTTTTTATTGTTTTGGTTTGTTTATATTTTCCAGTACAAGATTAGAACAACATACAGTAAAAACTATGTCCGGTTCGAGGTTTGAGGGTTTTTTTTTTTTAAAGAAAGAAATTAATACTTTTGTTCAGCAAAGATGCACTAAATTGATCAAAAGTGAAAGTAAAAACATTTATAATGTTACAAAGAATTCCATTTAAAAAAAAAATGATCTTTTGAACTTTCTGTTCATCAAAGAACCCTGAAAAAAAATAAAACAATAAAACAATAACTGATAACTGCACTGTAAAAAAATATATATTTTCATGTTATTACAAATTTTTTTCTTTTGTCAAATCAACTTAAATGATTAATGTTGTTCAGATAACATAATATTTTGAGTTTCTGTTGATTAAACCAGTCGCCTTCATTGTATTAACTCAATTTTTTAATTTCAATGAGCTGAAAAGGGCGCCCCCCTAATATAATGGCAGGGGAAACACTGATATATATAGTATGAATAATCCTCAATCATGATCTCACTTTTTTTGTGGACCGTGAAGAATATCGTTTGTAATAATTTGTTGCACACTAGATTAATCAGCCACCTGTTTCTGTACCTCAGGTAGCTGCTCGCTTTTCTCATTCTCACATTGATGTAAGGCACGGGAATGTTCGAAGAATAACAATAAAGCAATCTTGTTTCCTTCGGCTTTTGACCAATTTCATCGTACCATTGGAGGCTTATGACACGCAATTTCTAAACACCGCTGAAGCGCTGTGGTAAAGTAGTCCTTTGACAACAAGACAACAGAGCTGATTGCCTCTTGCACAAAAGGCTCTTCCATTTCTCCCTCTCTCTCTCTCTGTCTTTCTCTCTGGAGGTGGTAAGGATGCTAGAGGGCCGTTTTTTTAATGAGCTGTAGCATCAGCAGCACTCAGGCATAAATTGCTGACACTGTTTACTGCAGGCGTTTTGCTCCTCTCAGCTGACCCTTTAGCTTCCATAGCCACAGTTAAATAAAGCTGCTTCTGCTCTTCCACAGGTAAGATATTCAGACAGATCCTAAATCCACCTCATAAAATCCAAATTAGTTCACGGATCTGATTTGTTCAGGACGAACATAAAAGGCAAGTGGCAATCAAGATTGACCCTAATTACTTTCATAGTAAATGTCCCTCGTCTTAGTGTCCGCAATTCATCAGCAATCGTTATTCTCTATATATATATATGTTTATATACATTATCATTCAAACGTTTGGCGTCGGTAGGATTTTTAAAATGTTTGTGAACAAGATTTCTTATGCTCACAAAGGCTGTATTTATTTGATGAAAAATACAGTAAAATACAGTAAATATTATTACAATTTGAAATAACCATTTTCTATTTTAGTATATTATAAAATGTAGTTTATTCCTGTAATGCAAAGCTGAATTTTCAGCATCATTACTCCAGTCTTCAGTGTCACATGATCCTTCAGAAATTATTGTAATATGCTGATTTGCTGCTCAAGAAACAATTCTTATTATTATCAGTGTTGAAGACATTTGTGCTGCTTAATATTTTTGTGGAAACCGTAATTTTTTCATAACAATGCAAAAGTCTTTACTGTCACTTTTGATCAATTCAATCTATCATTGCTGAAAAAAGGTACTAATTTCTTCTTTTCTTTTTTTTTAAATGAAGTGACCCAAACTTTTAAATGCTAGTGTATATACATAAAATTTAATATAAAAAAAATGTTTTTATAATATATATATTTCTATATATCTTATGAATTTTATATATTAATGTATTATTCAATGTATAATAATAATAATTAATAGTTAATCAATATCCCTGCACAATTTATCAGTGCTAGTTTTTCTAAATACTTAATAATATTATTATATTTAATAATCTTTTGATATAACCTTTATTTTGCTAAGCGGTTTAGTAGATCATGTGCTGCGCTGTATGGGGAAAGCAAACGATTTCACTTCTACAGAGCAGACAATTCACACTTCTTGAAATGATACCCTGGGAAATCAATTTCATGCAAAACTCCTAAGATCTCACCTTGGTATATATGTTGCAGTATTACCCCAAGCTTGAGTTCTTGCCAAATAAACAGAGGATTTTTTCAAGTAGCTTTTGCGGTAGATTTCAAAAGGGCAGTAATACAATGAACTCAATCAATCTTATATGTTGATCATGTAAATAACTTCCCTGTCATCTTGCTCTCATTCACATTCTCTCTTGGTTTCTTTTCTCTGAGAGAGTTCAATGCCCTGCCTGCATGCTGTTTTTCTCTCCCTTTGTTACGCTCAGAATTGACGTCTTCTGGGAGTGATATTTAAATCTGTGTCCAGGAAATGGAACCGCAGGAATCCAATAACAAAATTCATTTGTCTAGATTTGACTTGGGGTGCTTTGCCCACTGCGAGGGGATGCGCCAAACCTCTGAATGTAATGATTGGATTTATTTATCTATTTGTGGCTCTCATTAGAGGTGTCCATGGTTCCCAGAGCCCCTGCTGTGGATATTGGTCTGCTTTCATGAAGCACAACTACTGGCTCTCATAAACAAAAGATGCTGTGACACCTTGGATAGAGATGGTGAGGTTTATTTATCGTTTTGCATCTGTTAAGGCTAGGAACGATAACTATAAAGATAACTATAACGATAACTATATTATTGCGCAAAAATCAAATAGATATGTGGAAAAACCCATCATTTACAAACAATGCATTAAGAAATCGGTTTGTGATGCAGCTGCTGTCAGATCCAATACAGTTGGCTGCTTCATCTGTCAACAGCAGTTCCTTTGAGAAATCTCTATTACACCATGTCTCATTTACAAAACAATCTGCAGTCAAATGCTCTGAACAAACATATAATCCTCAGATGCGATCCATGACGCCATTAAACATAAACCTGATGCTGGTATCCTTCTGAAGTCTCTACAGAAATTAGCAAACCTGTGGAGCGCCAGTTAAGGGGGGCACGAGCACCTGTTAATTCAGAAGCATACACTCGAGTGAAACAGCCGTAAATGTGAGATTTTACTAGCAAATCTTTAGTCATCCACTAGAGGGGGCAATTTGACTACTCTCCCAGCTAATCGTTGGCTATGGTTACAGTAGGTTTGGTGCAACTGAATTTGAGCAAAAACAACTAAAAACAAAATGGACTGGTGGCTTTTAAAAATCAAGAAGACCAGAGATGATAAAAACTAAGATTAAACTTAATGAAAAACAAGCTCAGCCGTCACTCTAAAGTCGATAAGCTGTTTATATTTTTAATGTTTCAGCTTTTAACTAATACCCTGTCTACACTGGACGCAAGTGGCGCGATGCAATACACAAAATCCTCGACAGTAAACTGATGCCTTGTTCTATTTCAGTAAATGCTCGTTCACACAGAACGCGTCTTTGCTTTGAAACGCGGGCAGCGGAATGGGGAAAAAACACGAGGTCTCGAGATGCGTTTTTTAAAAGTTGAACTGATTTTAACTTGAGCGCGTTTTTTGAACGCCGTGTCATGCGCAAGATGCTGCAAAAGATGCAAGATGTGAGCGCAATGGGGGTAGGCATGCGCATGCAGTATGTCCAGTGTAGACAGCATCATTGATTATAATGGGTTCTATTTGCTTTTTACGCAACGCAACGCTCGCATCTGGTGTATGAAAATGTCAGCCATTAAGCGACTGAATGTCATTTTTCTGTGCCGTTAACGTTATAGTTGTCGTGTGGACTCTGCTATTCTTTTACTTTTAGAACGATTGTTAAAACGATATTTTTATCATTATAGTTATTGTCCTTGGTGTGAACAGGCCTTTAGAAGATGATCAGTGATTCTGTGTGGGTCTTTAAAAAGTAATATAAAATACCCTTAGATTCGGCCAGTCAACATTATAGTCATGCATTAAGTTACAAAAGCACTGTATCACTTGTCCTGCATTCGTTCAAATTGACTGCAGGTGACCTTTGACATGCATGTAGACTTAACTTTCAAACACAGCTCAAGTATAATGGAAACAACCATACATCTTTAGAAACATCCTTTAGAAAGGCTCCTTTAAAACATTCTCTATTAACTGTTTAATTAGTTCAACACAAAAGCTATGAAGGCAGTGCTGTTTACTAGCTGGGTAACATCATTCACATATTCAGGCAGATCAGAGGTGAGAAGCAGTTCTAAATGCTGCCTCTTTTGGAAGCTATTGCAGATTCATAATATTTACATTCCCACTCATCTCTAATGTAAACTTTTAATGAAGTTTGCAAGTTTTCGTAAACTTTGAATATTTTTATTACTTCATTGCTGGAGGACTGTCTGTGACATTTCATCATGATGTCAGTTTCATAAGTGTTTGAAATGTCAAGGGAACTCTGAAGATCACCCAGAAACATTGAATAGTGTGGGTATCATGGGCTGTGTTCTTCTCTTGACTCCCACCCCATCGTTACTTGAAGTAATATGCAGTCATTATTGTCTCTCCACCATTTGTCATCATTTAACAATATGATTTTCCTACTGTGGAAAATAAAAGGAGATTTTTAGCAGAATGTTTAAACTGCTCTTTTCAGTATATGAAAGTGAATAGGGTAGACACAGCCATCAAAATATGTCAAAAGAGCACCATAAAAGCAGGTAAAATGAGCTCTCATATCTATTTTGTTGTTACATAAACTTGATCTGTCGTCATGCGCCATATTAACAAACATATTAAAGGGTTAGTTCACCCAAAAATGAAAATTCTGTCATTAATTACTCATCCTCATGTCGTTCCACACCCGTAAGTCCTTCGTTGATCTTCGGAACACAAATTAAGATATTTTTGATAAAATCCAATGGCTCAGTGAGGCCTCCATTGACAGCAAGCTAATTAACACTTTCAGGTGCCCAGAAAGCAACTAAAGACTATTTAAAACAGTTCATGTGACTACAGTGGTTCAACCTTAATGTTATGACAAAATAACGACTTTATTCAACAATTTCTAGTGATGGACGATTTCAAAACACTGCTTCATGAAGCTTCAAAGCTTTACAAATCTTTTGTTGCGAATCAGAGCGTGTATCAAACTATTTTAAACTGCCAAAGTCACATGATTTCAGTAAACGAGGCTTTGTTACATCATAAATGTTTTGAAATTTCAATGGTTCACCACTGGGGGGCGGGACTTTGGCAGTTTGATACACGCTCCTAACCAGTGATTCGCAAACAAAAGATTCGTAAAGCTTCTAAGCTTCATGAAGTATTTTATGTGAAAACCTTCACTAAAATGACAAAATTAAGTATAGATAATAGAAATAATAACAAGTATTTTTTTTTAATTTCACAGGTAAGTTCAGTTACTCTACTCTAAAAAATACTGGTTCAAAAACAACCCAAGTTAGGTTGAAAAGCGATTGGGTTGTTTTAACCCAGCAGTTGGGTTAAATGTTTGCCCAACCTGCTGGGTATTTTATTTAACTCAACTATTGTTTAAAATGCTTGCTTAAAATGAACCTAAAATATGTTGGAAATTAACATTTATTAATATGTTTAATAAATGAACATTTATTAATAAGTTTAAAGAATAATAATTAAACAATAAACATTTATTAAATTGCTTATTAATAAATGTTCACCTTTTGATTATTATTGTTGCCTCTAGTAATTATGTGTCTGATTTTTAATTTCCAACCTATTTTGGGTTCATTTTAAGCCAGCCATATAGTATATTTTAAACAGTAGTTGGGTTAAATAAAACTGCCCAGCACATTGGGCAAACATTTAACCCAACCACTGGGTTAAAACAACCCAATCGCTGGGTTTGTCCATTTTCAACCCAACTTGGGTTTTTTTTTTAGCCAAGTATTTTTTAGTGTACCGTTCAAGTTTCAGGTCATTAAGATTATTTGATGTTTCTGAAATAGAGTCTCTTATGCTGACCACGGCTGCTTTATGTGAACAAAAATAGAGTAAAAACAGTGATATTGTGAAATAGTTTTGTATTTTATTTTGGGTTTTTCTTTTTTTTTTTTTTTTTGTATTTTAAAAATATTTTTTAAAAGGCATTTATAAATGTCTTTACTGTCACTTTTGATCAATTTCATCAATTTCATGTCTCCTTGCTGAATCAAAGTGTTTATTTCTTTCAAAAAAAGAAAGAAAAAGGAAAAAAAAAAAAGAAAAGAAAAATCTTTCTGACCCCCACATTTCATTAAGAACATTTTTCAGGTAACTCTATGCTATCCACCATGATTTTAAAGCTCTCTGCTATTATTGTGTGACAGTAAGTGTCTCATCTGTGTCTATTTTTATTGCTGCCAAGAAATATCAGGTGAAACCTCAGAAACAAATGTGCTATTTAAATGACACATAACTGAGAACTCTATTATAAAGGAGCAAAAATCCTGTACGCTATGCTATATAAACACCCTTCATCATCTTCAACATGCTTAGACAAACAAAAGAAGTAAGTTTTAATGCTAAGCGTTAATGTTTTTTTGTACTTTAACAGAACTAAGGTCATGTGTGAGAATTGGTGTTAACTTTAAACAGCAAAATTAGACAGCAGCATACAGAGAGAACAATAAGCTTGGCATCTCGGCTGTGTTACAGCGTCGTCCCGCAGAAATCCTGCCACATCAGTGGAAGGCCGAGCGCTATTTATGAAAGATGCACCTCGCAGAGCTGCACTTTATTGAATTTAAGACAAAAATCGACCAAAGTGGTCTCGGGAGACGCACGGGGCTCCTCCGTTTCTCTGATGTGTCAACTGTTTTCACATTAAAAGACCAAAAAAGGTGAGGGAAAGCGGCTTGAAAGGGCGAGATGTTTTTTTTTTTTCTCTCAGAGAATCTTCTGTTTATATATTCTCAGAGAAATACATATTCGCTTTCTATCGACACTGTTATCCGCTTTTCCGAACGGCAAAAATAACTCAGTCTGTCTCTCTCTGAAATTTAATGAGAAGGGTAACATGTACTCTCACCTCTCGTATTGAAGACTGCGTACCTTCAGGGCACTTCTTCATTTGCAGCTCATTCTATTAGACTTCAAGGTGAACAGCCGTCTGCGAGCGGCCGTTCCAGAGCACTCCTGTGCCTGTCATCCAGCACTGGCGGTGTTAGACGTCAGGAAAGTTATTTTGCCTGCTAAGCTGAGTTTCTAGGAGTGAGAGCGGAGTTTGAGGAGCTTCGGCTGCGAGCCGCGAGTTGATTTATGGTGCAGATGCTGCAGTCTTATGGATCTCAGCAGTGTCATGTTCAGCTTTACTAACTGTAAGGCACCTACTCGTACTTCTGTGTGTCAGTGCACTTTATTAAGGATTCCAGTGACATAAAGTTGAAATTTATAGATTTATTCTTCAAAGTGAGTTTTGGGGGTTGGAGTAGATTTACTAGAGCCATAATAATGATTCTGAAGTAAAAGGCTGTTTTTTGTAAATCCTCTGGCAGGGGCAGTGAGCTTTGACAAATTGTATTTTTATGATTTATAATTGTGACCTCCCTCATTTATTCTTTCTCTCTTTCCTCTCTGTTTTAGGAAGCTCTGTTGTGTTCATCCAGCAGCCCCATGACTTGGTGGTAGTGGCCGGGCAACCCGTGACCCTGCCGTGCTCCATCACTGGATATCATGGCATGGTGCTGTGGGTCAAAGACGGTCTCGCTCTAGGGGTCAACCGGGACCTGTCAGGTAAGAGATTTTGCTGCGGTCTGTTTCATAGCCTAACCTGTGGTGAAATAACTTGACCTCTAATGTCTTATTCCTTAGAGGTCAGTTATGATGTGTGCTTTGCACACATCATAACTGTACATACAAATTGTCTATATTATATATTGTTTTTTGCTTTTTTTGCACTTTGTCTATCTTGTATATTTGTATATTATTCTTTTATTCTTTTTATTATCTGTGTCTTGTCTTGTCGCTGTCACTCTGTTGCACTGTGGAGCTTCTGTCACTAAAACAAATTCCTAGTATGTGTAAACATACCTGGCAATAAAGCTCTTTCTGATTCTGATTCTGATTCTAATTTATCAGTTGCTTGCATACACGGTCATCCACATGTGTGCAGTTGGTTGATTACATAATTGCAGTTAATTTATAATTTAATATAATTGCAATTTATAATTACAAAGTATATATAAAGTAGCCTACAATCAATGGCTATAAAGTATAGACTTAAAATTATATCAGTTATGAACTAAAATCTTTTCTGATCTCATGCACTCTCATTGTAGGGGAAAAACTTGGCTTTCAAATTTTCCATGAGATGAATTTATTTAGAGCTTGATATGAAAACAATATCTGTTAAGGTGTAATAAACATTTTTGTTAAAAAAAAAATAAAACCTCTGTTTTAAAAATTAATTTACGCTACCATTCAAAATCTTGGAATCTGTACAATTTTTTTTTGTTTTTGAAAGAAGTCTCTTTTATGCTTACCAAGGCTGCATTTATTTGATCATAATTACAATAAGACAGTAATATTGTGAGGTTTTTTTTTTTTTTACAAATAACTGTTTTCTATTTTAAAGGTGCAATATGTAAGATTTTCTGTTCACTAGAGGTCGCTAGAGGCCTGTTCAAAACAGTAGCTTGATGACACCAAGTTTGAACGCGGAATCTTGGGACATGTGGTCTTCACCTCACAGCCGGCGGAAATAATCAGGATAGGACTCAGGAAGAAATCATGTTCATGAATGCGATTATTAACGTTACTGTAGTATGAAGCAGAGCAGGATCGAGTATTGTGGGAGCTGAACGAGGCCGCTGGAGCGATTGCGCAAGACACGCCATGAGCAGCGGAACTTTTATTATGCCACAGTCGCCGGCGCTGCTTCCGCTTTTCCGGTCATGAGTATGAGGTAACACAGCTCTGTTTATCATATTAGATACATTTGAGCGTGTTGAAAATTATGTTATAACATTACTCTGAGCGTTCGCTCTGTGGCTGCTGTGAGACAAAATTTGTCACCAAAAAAGATATTTGGTTTAACCAAAATTTCGGTTTTACCGAATGACACTTTTGGTTATACTGAATGACGACATTTTCAAACAATGCTAACAGGCTGATATCTAGCTAGCTAGCAAAAGGGCAATCAAACATTTTATATTTAGTACAAGTTTTTAAAATATTACAACATTTTCCATGTTTTATAGCGGTTGTACCGAATGACCTGATGTTTCAGGAGATGCGTATGAGCAAGTAAAAACATTAATTTTTCAAATAGTTAAGAGAGAGTTAATTACTTTGCTTCACGACCATGTGGTCCTTTGCAGGTGTCTGAATGCTGTCACATCCTGTCATATGATTGAACGCATGATCCAAAATGGTCCCTTTATATTGGTTACTCCGAATGACATCAATGAAATTAATTTTCTGGACATTCTTTCTCATAACCAAGCAACGACTTCTACACATAATTTTAATACCATTTTGCACTATGTTGATATATGATGTTATAAAATCATGCCTATATGCATACATTTTAAGATATTTTAATCACAAATGAAATGGCTGTATTGGCCTTTAGACGGTTAAACCGAATAACCTTTTAACACTTCAAAATCTTTAAAATACCTTTATATGTCGCAAAATGTAATTAAACCTTTTGGATTCAATAAAAGAGATTTAGTTGTACTTCCTTACATACTTTGGATGTCTTTGTTTTTTTATTATTATTATTAAGGCCTTTGGACAAAAAACATATATATATATATATATATGATTTATTTAAAATTGACATTAATATGTGAAACATTTGTTTGCTTTGCTCTAACCTTAACCCTAACCTGTCAAGACATTTCCTGCACAAAACAGCCACGTGTCTCTGCTGGATCTGTCTGTATTATTACAGAGATGCTAAATACCTCAGATATTTCTTTGTCTAGTCTTTTTTTCAGTAAGGCATAACAGCCACTACAGCCCATTCTGTCAGGTTGTGAATGCTTCCCCTGACAATACAGAGCAGCTTTGCAGTTTTTTCCCCCACTAACTTTTCCTGATTGTTGTGAAGGTTTTCCTGTTAGTTTCAGAAAGTGGCTGTCAAAAGTACCGTCAGACTGAGCAAAGCAAAGCAACAATCGAGAATTAATTGCATTTCTATTATTAATTAAGGCAAACACTTCATCATCCGCAGAACCCCAGAGAGACGTGCAGCAAGTGCAGCTGTTTTACATTCACACGATGAGCTTTACAAATTAATTTGTTCGAACGGATTGAAATGTTCTCAAAACTTCTCGCTTATGCAAGGACAACCTTTAGGTTTAGGTTTGCAAAGTCAGATTGGCTTGTTTTGTAAATCACAAACAAATCAGATATGATTACCAGACTCACTTTCTTCAGTGCGCCACATGTACTGACTGTTTTATTTTCAGTGGACCATCAGATTAAAGACAAAATGCCAAACAAACTTTGGTCTCATTCAGATTCATTGTACATTCGTCGATAAAGCTTTAATTTGCTGAATGTCGCTTCCAAATTTGCTTCAGCTCACTTGAAGTTGAACTTATTAGCTCTTTGAAATATTTATTGTCTAACGAAGCATAATTCAACAATTTATTCTCATATCTAACTCAAAGTTACAGCGATCAGATCCCTTATAGCTAACGTTACGCATAACTGCTGAATCAAGGGGTCATTATTGCTAACAATAGTTGCTGATTGCGTTCATGTACGCACTTCAAGAAACAGGGCAATTAATATCTGAAAATTGGGCCTTTAGCTGCAGCCTCATTTAGTCCTCTCGTGATGTGTGATTTTAAACTATATACTTTACCAAGAAAGGATTTCAATTTCGGACATGGGTTTCTCCAGAAGTTAGTCATTTTTAGCCATGGCCCTAGGCAGCATTTAGTCATGGACGGAGCTCTTTAATTGAGCCTCTCAGGGTTTTTCTTTCCTTTCCACTGCGTCTGTCTTTCTCTGAGCTTTTATAAGTGTCCAGGGACTCCTGGATATCATTGTACCATAGTATAATCGAGTACAGAGCTGTGATACTTAACCAGCAATGGCAACTGGACAAAGTCTCGCTTCAAAGCGGATGCGAAAACGTCACTCACTAAAGTGTAAAATGAACTAAAATGAACTAGAGCACTGACGTGAATGGATATCATATATATGTTCAGAGCAGCTCTAAGCCTGCTGATTGTTTGAAACATGAAGCAATTTGTGGATTTTTACAAGTTGTTATCGGGTTTTCGTAAAATCTGTCTGATGCTTTATCACCTGCAGTTTCACACTGATGAAATGACACATCCTGCGATCAATGTGACATAGATATCTATATCTTTTCGGGGCGAGTGTCCTCAAAGCTTGAGAAGTTACAGATTTTGTGTCAGAGAGACTGAAGCTAACATAACGCTTGATTAGGATGCCTCTCCGTGTATCTCTCCCCCTTCAGCTTTCACGTTCCCTCGCTCCAAGCTTTGATCTGCCTGCTTTCAGCCAAGTTTCAAGCGTGCTTCCATCCATTGGAGTGTCAGTGAGATGCCCACAGTGTGATAAATCCATGTCCCAGCTCTCTATCGCAGCTTCTATTGATCCGACATGAAGCCGAATCCATTTCGGTGGGATTCATTACCTTTAATAGGGTCATTTCACATTGTTTCTTCTAATTGACAGCCATTGTCTGAAGCCGTCCAGTCAAGCATATTGGGGAATTCATCAGAGCTTTATTGAGGCGCCTGTATGCCTCAATAATCCCTAATGAAAACAGCTCTTAAATAAAAGGCAAAAGAAGATCCAGTGGCAGGAAACCTGAAGGCAGTAATGACACTATCGATTCCTAATACAGGCTTATTACCAGATAGCACAGGACAGCCAAACAGTCTTTAATATAAAGGATCACCAGGGTTTCAGAGACACGCCATGATAACTGTTTACAAGATCATGTTCGGATTTAAACGTGCTTGGGGCTGTGATCTGTTTGCTGATATGAGCAGATTAACTAAAAATGAGACATCTGTCTTGAGTAGGATATCATGTAGCAATTTTGTTGTTCCAATTTTTTCAAGCTACAAAGGCACCATTCATCATTTATTCAAGATGCCTTATTTTACACTTTTGTAGAATTTTTTTTTACCCTAAAGGCCGTGTATAAGTTTTTTTTAGCTTTACATCATCAGAACAGTTGCATAAGATATATACTATATAAATATTTTTTATGGGTTCAAGCATGTAGCGCTGAAACCCTATTGTAATTGTTACATTTTCCATGATCCCCTAAAAGTGATCGGGGAGACCAAATTGTAAGTTGTAGAGACTTGAAATTTTGAGGGCTGGTAGTACTCACACCGCCTACGTCACCAAGGCTTGCCCCGATCGGCCTGACAGGGGCGCTACAGCGGTGAAAAGTACAAAATCACTTAAAACTCCTAAACCGTTAGGTGTAGACTCAATTGTCTTATGTCGCTGGAATCCTTGGCTCAAGATGGACAAACTGCATGCCTCAGAATCCCTTGGCGAAATTTTCAGGTATTTTGGATGTTTTGAAAACCCTACTTTTGTGAACTAGTCCTAGTTTTTTGGCCCGATCGGAACCAAACCAGTGCAGCGAGATTCTCTGGAGTCTGATTGTCAATAATTATATAAAAAAAGTTGAAATTTCCATTCAGGGTCCCTAAGGGCCGCCAAAATGTTCAAAGTGGGTGGACCCACTTTTAATAAAATGGCTATAACTCGTGAATGGAATGAGATATTTTCACCAAACTCAGCAAACTTATGTAAGAGCTCATTCCATGGTCGCGTGAAAAAGGACATGGCGACTGGCCACTTGGTGGCGTCATAACATGAAACCGTTATGAAAACGGCTATAACTACTTCACAGTTAGTCCGATTTACTTTAAAATGGGCATGCAGTGTCTTCGTCTGAGGTGTCTATGAGGACATTGACGTATCTCAAAAAACATGGTCACCATCGGCCAATGAGGTTTGAGCAGCTATCAGAAAAGGTTAACGGAGGCCGATCAGAAGGAAACTCACTGGGCCTGTTTGACTCATGGACTTAGAGGTCTGTGAGAAATTCAAAAGAAATTGGCCAACGGGGGAGCGCCTTCACGTTTTTCACATGGGTAAAGGATTTTGTATAGATTTTTTGCACACGCCCACAACATTCATACCACACCCTCATTCTGAGCAACTTTGCATCTAGGACCGCCACTGTCCATCGAATCCTTTGTTAAATATTGGAGATTATTTCAAAAACAACTTTGGCGAACTAGTCGTAGGTTTTTTTTGGCTCAACCTCGATAAGTTGTCCCCTTGGAATTATAAGGTTCTATCTGACATTTTTGTCAAAATTGAGCTATTCACATATTCTTCTGTGACAACTTATTTACATTATGTGATGTTTTTTTAATGTTGTGTACATTTTTGAATTTTTTCTTTTTTTCAGAAAACAAAAAGGTTCTATCTACAAAGTTGAATGGAATGCAAAAACTATGAAGCTCAATATCTTAAACTGCTCAGAATGTAGATAGAACCTTATAATTCCAAGGGGGCGAAGTGTTAAAAAGCTTTATAAACCATATATTTCCTATGGTAAATTGCCTGTATTTACTGTAAACGGTCTTTTCCATCTATGATCGAGATGGCTACAGGCTTGCTAATTAAAACATAATACCTTTTTACTCATGTGTTTAAAGGCCTTAAAGCGCTTGAACCCCGATAATTGCTCCTCACAGCTATATTTATTATTATTTTTGCAGTTTTTAATAAATATTGTGTAACTACACATTTTAGCAGATTACATGCATTTCCTTTTCATGATTGAATTATATTATAACACACACTACCGCTCAAAAATTTGAAATAAGCCTCTTCTGCTCACCTAGGCGGCATTTATTTGATCAAAAATACAGTCAAAACAGTAATACTGTGAAATATTATAGCAATTTAATAGCTGTTTTCTATTTTGGTATATCATAAAATGTAATTTATTCCTGTGATGGCAAAGCTGAATTTTCAGCATCATTACTCCAGTCTTCAGTGTCACATGATCCTTCAGAAATGATTCTAATATTAGCTCAAGAAACATTTATTATTATTATCAAATTCTTAATATTTTTGTGGAAACCGTGATCCTCAGGATTTTTTTGTTGTTGTTGTAACATTGTAAATGCCTTTTGATCACTTAAATGCATCCTTGCTGAATAAAAGCATTCATTTCTTTAAAAAAAACAAAAAACAAAAAAACAATACCAAAAACAAACCTGCTCTCTTGATATCAACTGTTAAAAAATGGTTTAATCTGTGAACACTTCATGTTGGAAGTCAAGGTGCATGTTGTGTGTTCATGTTGCAAAGTTTAATTCCAGTCATACCACAGAGTGTATTTTGTTACGTTTTTCTTTTCATGACTGGAGTAAATATGACTGGAGATCATTCAAGGCCAACTCAGAATGGGTCCCGTTTCTTATTGTGCAGTAAACTATTGGTCTTTTTGTATGTTTCCAATATTTTACCCATTCCTGCAACTTTCATAGAATTTAAAGGGATAGTTCACCCAAAAATGAAAATTTAATGTTTATCTGCTTACCCCCAGGGCATCCAAGATGTAGGTGACTTTGATTCTTTAGTAGAACACAAATGATGATTTTTAACTCCAACCGTTGCAGTCTGTCAGTCGTATAATGCATGTCAATGGTAACAAAATGTATGAAAGTAAAAAAAAACATGCACAGACAAATCCAAATTAAACCCTGCAGCTCGTGATGACACATTGATGTCCTAAGACATGACGGTCTGCAGCGATCATTTTTCCCCTGATGATTTTACATACCCAGGAGAGGATCACGTATGACTTAAAGGGTCAGTTCACCCAAAAATGAAAATTCTGTCATTAATTACTCACCCTCATGCCGTTCCACACCCGTAAGACCTTCATTCATCTTCGGAACACAAATTAAGATATTTTTGTTGAAATCTGATGGCTCAGTGAGGCCTGCATAGCCAGCAATGGTTTAGCGAAGATTAACAAAGGTCTTACGGGTGTGGAATGGCATGAGGGTGAGTAATAAATGACATTATTTTCATTTTTGGGTGAACTAACCCTTTAAACCATCAGCTGTGCCTATAGTTTTTCCACATCCAACTGAGGTATGTGAACAAGATCTTTGTATGTGTCCTTTTTATTTGTAAAGCTTCCCTTATGAAAAGTAACAAAATAAAATTAAGTTTTGATGTAATAAATCCATGGTTTTTAGTGGTTTACTTCCATTTGTATAATAACTGTTGTACTACAGACACCACGTTTAAACTACGCGAGAGCGCGTACACACCTCACGCACTGGATGCCGTGCACGCGCTCAAGGCAGTTGGACATAGTAGTGTATTAGAGGTAAAAAATGATATAAATACTGTTCAGTTTCTCGCACAAACCGATTGTTTCATGTCTTAGGACATCAATGTGTCATCACAAGCCGCAGGGTTTAATTTGGATTTGTCTGTGCATGTTTTTTTTACTCTTATACATTTTGTTACCATTGACATGCATTATATGACTGACGACTGAAGACTGCAACGGTTGGAGTTAAAAATCATCATTTGTGTTCTACTTAAGAAACAAAGTCACCTACATCTTGGATGCCCTGGGGGTAAGCAGATAAACATCAAATTTTCATTTTTGGGTGAACTATCCCTTTAACAATGCTACAGCACAAAAAGTAAAATGCAACAAAATTCACAATGAACATACAGAAAAACTGGATCTTTCAGATAACAAATATGCTCAGGGTAACTTAAGAGCTCGAGGGCAGACATTTTAGTGCTTGGAAAGTAGAGGATCTTTTTATGCTAAAATGTTTTTTGTGTTTGATTGTTTAATGTTAAACCTAAGAACTTGTGTTTCAGGTTATCCACGCTATGACGTGATTGGGGACCACAGCAAAGGAGAATATCACCTACTGATCCAGAGGACGGAATTGGTCGATGACGGCAGCTTTGAGTGTCAAGCCATCCAGGTTGCTAGCAGATCTCGACCTGCTCGGCTCACTGTTCTGGGTCAGTGTCACCTTCCAGAACCTTCCAAAAATGAGATGGACAGACAGACAGATAGATAGATTACACGGACGGATGGACGGATAGGTTAAATTACAAGCAAGTTCTGTGGTTCACTTTTTGGTTCTCTTTTCAGTAGGAGCCTGTTTTTAGATGAGGGTGGATAGATGGATTGATGGATGAACCGACAGACAATGAGACAAATCAATACATACTTTAACTAGAATAGCACTCGAGCACTGAAAGAGTAAAGAAAGCGAGGCCCTGAGAACGAGAAAGCACAAAAAAAGCACCGCCTCTGCAATACTGTGAATGTAGACAAGAACAAAGTCAATCTCTGAGTCAGATAAATGTGTGATATTCTGAAATCAGGGCTAATCAGCTTTAATAAGACACATTAGATATGTTTGCGATCGATAGAGGCCCTGACACAAATGCATTGCGTCAGCTTAGCTCCTGGGCAGCCCAGCTTGGCCTGATTATCATTATTGATTTCTTTCTTTCCTTTGTTAAAACTATGATATATTCCAGAGGAATAAGTTCATTACGCCGGCCTCGAAGTAACAGCGTTTTAAACCAGTAATCTGAGTCTAGATGCTTAAAGCCGAGTGAAGATGCCGGCAATTCTAGGTCCATTAAAATGATTAATTATAGATGAGAGGCCGCTCATTTGTTTTTATTTTTTGCTGGTCCGGTGGCAGCAGAGACAAATCATCATGCTCCCCAGGGCAGAGCCATTAGCCTGACATGTAATCCCACACAAACTGGCTTACTTCTGAAAAGTTGCATACAAAACCACAAGCGGCTCCTGAGCGAGGTAATGAACCTCATGTAGGGACTCCGTCACCGTCAATCCCCTGTCACTTCCCTCCCGGGGGGGACGACGGCCCGTGACCACAATCAGACGTGCCGTTTCTTTCGTTCGCTCTCTCTATCTTTCTCCTGACAAACGAGATTCAGAGTGGTCTTTGTAACCTGATTGGATCCCTCGCCTGTGAAGTCTCAAACCTGTCTTTGTCACTTACTGAGAAAAATAGCTGTGGAGGATTTTTCCTGACTTTGAAGCCCGGCGTTTGGGCATGAGTCCAGGGCTCCGTTGCGATGCATTAATATGCTTGGGTCTCAAATTGTGCTACGCCGGTGCGTATCGGCCCTCTAAATGGCTTCTCCGGTCCTCGCGAAGCCATCATGCAAATTCAGAGTGAGTTTGCACTTTCTTTTTTTCCAAGTCCATGTCTAATTTTCACAACAATTTTCACGGTTCAGTACGATTTCGGTACAATAGGAAAAATGGTCACACTTTAGTTTAGGGTTCAATTCTCTCTATTAACTAACTATTCACTATGACTTTTGCCTCAATAAACCCCTAATTTCTGCTTAAGGTAGTTGTTAATTTTAGGTATTGGGTAGGATTATGGTAAGTAGAATATGGTTATGCAGAATAAAGCATTAATATCTGCTTTTTAAGTACTAATAAACAGCAAATATCCTAGAAATTTGCATGCTAATAAGCAGCAAGTTCATAGTGAGAATTGGGCCCTAAACTAAAGTGTTACCGGACAAAGGAATGAATCCACAATGCTAGGTTTCTTTTCATTTATTTGAACAGACAGTAGTACAAATCACAATTTGTTCCACCTAAAAGCATTTAGTCCCCTAGCTGGTACAGTACAGCCTCCCTTAGTATATTAAGCTCTAGCAGTAAACAGATTGCACTCTTGCATAGGTCATATTTTTTGCAGGGCAGATAAAAAACAAAAGGTATTTGGTCACAATCAGCTACAAAACTGAAAAGCATCTTGTGTTATAAAAGTACAAAATACACGGAATAATGAAAAATAAAACGTGTGCATTAGGAGTGTTACAATTTGCTCCGCTTAAACTATATTTAAACATTCAAAGCTTAAGCCCAACCCTCCTATACTTAATTTTCCATGTTCTGCTTCGTTTCATGCACAGAGTGTGCGAGCCTTTCAAAGTATTCTCCTCCGCCATGATCGCAGAAAGACGCATTCGACACGTGCGCATTACCTAGTGGACTTTGTTTTCAAGAGCTCAAGTCATTTGCGTATACGCTGTTCTTCTTCTGCTCTTTTTCCTGTTGTGGCGGTGAGCAGACAGCGTTGTATTACCGTGCGCGCCCCCTTCTGGATTGGAGTGTTAATCATCTGCGACTGATTGTATTTGTTGTCAAACTGCATGAACCGAACCGTGACGTCCTGCCGTATGGTTTAGGACGAATACATGTACCGTTACATCCCTAATATATATATTCACACTTTCTTTTATTATTTTCTTGTGGCACAGCTTCGCATTAAGGCTCTCGAACAATTTTCTCTGTTTGGGACGTGCGATTTTGCAATTACACAAGCACACACTCAGCAGCGGGAGGGCGGCTGACCTACCGAAGTGACATTTGAACTTTGAACATCCGAAAGAGAGTTGTGGGGTAACCCAGTTTGCTTTTGGTGGCCAGGCTGCTGAATAAGACATGAGATGGGGTTGGTACACATTGCTGAAGAAGGACCCCTGAGGCTAATTAGATCCAAGGAATTCCCCTAAAGCCAAGCCGAGGAGCTGGAGAGAAAGCGAGAGCCGCGGCGCAGCAACTCAGTGAACCGTGGAGAGAAACCCGAGCCACTTCCAAAGGTCACTATTGTTTAAAAAGAGCCACTGCAGTGTTTCTCTAAGCTCTCAGCATTTGTTCTGCTCATTGTCTTCAGAGTTAAAGAGGCTTGTGCGATTCAGCTGCTTTCAGACTTAATTAGAAGCTTTCTTTCCTTCTTGATGCGATTTGATGCGAATGAAAACAGGCTATGCGGAACAAAAGTACAGTTCATTCAATGTGTCACACTCTCTTAAAGTCAACATACAAGCAGAATTGACCCCAATTACTTTTTCTAGACTTATTAGAAACAATCCATTGGTTATTTCAAAGTTTGAAAATAACTTCGGTCCCACTTTATATTAGGTGGCCTTAACTACTATGTACTTACACCAAAAAATAAGTAGAATGTACTTATTGTGTTCATATTGAATTGCAAAACACTTTTGCTGCTATTGAGGTGGGATACGGGTAAGGTTAGGGAAAGCTTTGGTTGTATGGGTAGGTTTAAGGGTGGGTTAAGGTGTAAGGGATGGGTCAACAGTGTAATTATAAATGTAACTACAGAAATTAATTACAGATGTAATTACATGCAGGTATTTTTAAAATATAAGTGCAATGTAAAAACATGTATGTACACAATAAGTGCATTGTATCAAATGATTAATTTAAATGTACATAGTAATTAAGGCCACTTAATATAAAGTGGGACCATAACTTCTTGTGTCTGTGAAGTGCAGGGGTCCTCAAATAGTGACCACGGTCCAGTTCCAGACCCTGGCTTGGTACCAACCGGACATAAAGACATAATGACACAGTAGCTCCATTTTATCATTTCTACAGTTTAAAGTGAGCAGTGCTTCAAAACAACGGTGAGGTTCACACCACAAGCGTTTGGTCATTTATGGTAATGATCATCTTGCTGCTATATCCTCTAATATTTATATCTAGAGCCAAACATGCTTGATTCAAGCCCTTTCCGCTCTGTGCGCATTGCTCCTCTCTCTTGCTAAAGCACCACATTTAAGAGCTGCAGATGACATGGTTATTTTAGTAGCAGTAGCAAAAACACAGTGAACCGCAAATTAGATTGATTTTACTAAAACACTGCAGAAATCAAGAATCCAAGTTTTTGACAAGACTATTTAGCATTATTTATCAGCATGTTAAGAGCATTTCATAATGAACAATGTTATAATTGGGGAAAGGAAACAAGGAAAGACAACAAAACTTTGAAATTACTAGTTAACTTTGTTTTCTGCTCATGATCAGAGTGTTTTGATTATCATGTACATTGTTTATTTACTTGTTTATTTACTGATAATAATAAGAAATGTTTCTTAAGTGGCAAATCAGTATATTAGAATGATTTCTGAAGGATCATGTGACACAGAAGACTGGAGTAATGATGCTGTAAATGCAGACTTCTTTCAAAAACAGACCCAAAACTTTTGAATGGTAGTGTAGATGGACTAAAACTCTCATTTTGGTGTTCTTTACCTTGAAATCTAATTTTGCAGTCATGTCACATTAATTAGGTCTAAGTGTGGATTTCTCAGACTAGTAGTAGGAGAAAAGCTAGTGGATTAAAGCTTTGTACAAGATGTTATCCTCTGCCTTAAGAGCTTGTTGAACAAGCCATGTTAACCTGTCCCAGAGGGAGACAAACATCAGTCCTAATGAGAGGAGACGGCAATTACGTGTAGTCTTTCAAAGCAAAGAGGCTATTCTGTTTCTCTTCTTTGTGGATAAGACACCAGTCAGGGATCATCACTTGATTCTCAGAAAACTAGAATGGAAAGTCGGCGAAAAGATGTGTTATTGTCTTTTTCCTTTTTTTATGGGTTTCTCACCCTTGCACAGCAAGCTAACTCGCCTAGCTCTGACCAAATATGCTCCCCGTCTCCTTATGTTAATGTCAGTGCCAGCGTTGGCCGCAAAAAGTCACATCGCAGCCAGATTGAGAAAAGAGAAAGCAAACAATGATGTGATGAAATTGAAAATGCAGAGTTTACAGATACAGGTCTCAATCTGAATAACAGCCAAATGCCATTGTTCAATCCCCCCCACCCCCCAATTACAAAGTTCTCTTGGTTTTCAATGTAAGAATTATCACCTCAGTCTGCAAGTGCAGTTAGTGTTATGAATTTTTACAAATTTATTGAAGTTTGCAACAGCTGGTCCTCCTTTCGAACGTCACACTTTGTTGAATAGGCAGTAGGCATGCAGCAACATCTGCATCTCAGAGAAATGTGAATTCACAGACAGGTATGTCATGCTTGTGTGTCACAGCAGAATGAAAATTCTCACTAATGTGACGTAGGTGCAAAACTTCTAACTGCAGCTGAGATAAATGCAATGTCTAAAATTAACTTGCTAACACTAAATGTGAGTAACAATAGGATTTGGGGAGTAAATTAAATTGGCCATTTAAGAATTTGGTCCCACTTTAGATTAGGTGGCCTTAACTACTATGTACTTACATCAAAAAATAATTACAATATACTTATTGTGTTCATATTGTATTGCAAATCACTTTTGCTGCTATTGAGGTGGGATACAGGTAAAGCTGGGGACAGGTTTGGTGGTATGGGTAGGTTTAAGGGTGGGTTAAGGTGTAAGGGATGGGTCAACACTGTAATTATACATGTAACAATGTAATTATAATTACAGAAATTAATTACAGATGTAATTACATGCAGGCATTTTTAAAATATAAGTACAATGTAAAAACATGTATGTACACATCAGTGCATTGTATCTGATGATTAATTTAATTGTAAGAACATAGTAGTTAAGGCCACCTAATATAAAGTGGGACCAAGAATTTAAACAAAATTTTCATTTATTCAGGAGTTAGTTCAGTTCTTTGTGTTTACTTGGTGTGGCGTTCCACTTGACTGTTTTTATCACTCCACTTGTACGTGGAAATTGACTCTTTCTGCAAGTTACATCATGCTAGGAGGTGGCAACAAATTACTCCATTATGAGTGAGTCATTTGAATCACTTACTCAAATGATTCACTCAAAAGCACTGATTAATTCAAGAACTAAACAAGTGACTGTCTTTGTGAATGAGTTGTTGAATCATACACTCATCCAGTTTGTTCATAAACACAGATTACTGAAAGGAATCTGCATTTATGAGTGAATCACTGATTTATTGGCTCACTCATAAAGAGTCACTTGTGAGTTATTGATTCGTTGTATTCATGAGTGAGTCAGTCTTTCAGTGACTCACTTATAAAGCCTGTTTTGTTCCTGGATGAAAACAGATTCATTCATGAAACCAAAAGCTTTTTCTGTAACTCCAAATTGATCTCCTCTTTATGATTTAATATCTGTATGTAAAGTGCGTACATATTCACTACCATTCAAAATTTGGGGGTCAGCAAGATCCCTTTTTGTTAAGTCCCTTTTGTTCACCAAGGCTGCATTTTATTTGAGTACTACAGTAAAAACAGTAATATAGTGAAATATTATTACAATTTAAAGTAATTGTTCTCTATTTTAATATATTTTAAAATATCATTTATTGATTCTTTCAAAAGGAGAACAGTTTTACTGACCACAAACCTTTGAATGGTAGTGTGCATTTTAAGTCTGGGTAAACAATATTAAACATTTGAACAACTTTACATCTCTAAAATTGTACATATTCAAAAAGGATTTGTGTTTTAAAAGCTGTCCATTCGTCAGTATCAGTGTCTAAACAACTACACTTTGAATACAAATGCCATCTGACTGAAATTAAGATCACATTGCAATATCATAGGGAGTAACAGGAAAGTAAAACTGCAGTGTGACAGGCTCCTCCTGTACTGTAGAGCTCCCACAGGGCATGTGGAGCGGGACAGTGAGTTCTGATTAGAGCAGAGCGCTGCTGTTCACTGGTCTGTTCAGGCCAAAGGGCTCTCTGGTGTGGGCCACTTGTCCATGCATGTCATCTCTGTACATTCTGCAGTGTTTTTTTGGGTGTCCTCCCTGTTTTCTGAGCATCAGGCGTCTCAGTGACATGCCTTCCCTCCCAGAGATGCTTTAAAGAGAACTCGAGCAGAAGGAGTGGGATAAATCGTTCGCTCTCAATTCAGCGCTTCTGTCAATAATGGCACCCTGTAGTTAAAGCTCATCAAGCAGACATCTATTTATTTATTTATACTCACTATTCATGTCATAACGGAAGAACAAACACGCTGAACCTAAAGCTTAATTGAACTTTAATATTCATCGCCTCCTCGATAGATTTAGCTCAATACATGGCAGCCTGTCTTTATACGATAATTAAGACATATTAATGTGAAATGACAGAACTAGTGTTAACTGAAATTAAGAAAATATAGATTGTCAATTATCTGAGGCATTGGCCAAAGCTTTTAGTATTAAAAGGAACAGATCAGCATCTATGGAGTCCTGCAATACAACATTTTGTTTTCTTGCACAGATATTTGTGAACAAATGTGTATCTGAAAAGTTTCACTTGAGGCTGTTTCCTTTAAATAGAGCAAACTGTTTGCAATTTAAAAACAGGCACAAGGTCAGTCGGATGTTCTCACATTGATAAGCTGACAGAAGGATGTAAGACAATGATTTCTATTACAAAACAAATAGACAGTTGAGTGCTGCAAGGCCGTTTGGCCATTGTGCTGTTTAGTCAACATTATCGCTGCACTTTTTATTTTATTTGATGTTGTTGAACGTTTGTTTCAAGGTTAGTTTACTTCTCCTAAATGTAAAGCAGTTTTCATTAATTATGTAAAAAATAGTCCTGGATTTAACATTCACTGCCCTTAATTGTGTTAACATTTTAACTTTTTAAAATGTTATTTCACCTTCTTTATTCGATTTTAATTGGATTTCCAGTTCATTTGAGTCTAAGTGCCCCCTTTGTTAACAAACTGGCCTTCAGCAGGAACTTTCAAAAGGTTTTAAGGTGAAACAATGTGCCATCATTATCTGATCAACAAGAGCGCAGTTTCAAACAACACAGGAGAATATTTCACTTCAGATGCTTTAATTCAAATAAATATTTACTGGTGGAAAGATCACATCTGCTTCTGTTTAAAGGGTCTTTATCGTGACCCTCCGTGAGTATTTTTAGTTAATACACCTGGAAAAAAAAGAAGAAGGGATAATTGCTAAAGGCTGTGTGCCGCTGTGTGGTACAGCAGCTAAACTCAGGATGAAAGTGATTAATCCACCGTGCTACCAATTCCTGCGAGAGAAAGACGGAGAGAGGGAACAAGAAGGGAGAGAGAGACATCTCCAGATGTAAGACCGAATCCAGGTACATTACAAAATAGGTCACATTTCCCAGAATGCCCCTTCTCTCTTGTTTCCAAAATGAAATTGCTCCATTTTTCTCCTTCCACATGCTGAATGACTCGAGGTGTCTCAAGGGCCCGGTGTATCAAGAGGGCAGAGACAGAAGTAATTCAGTCCTGGCTGTTCGTTAGGCTCCATGTGAGAGTTTCTCCCCACTCTGAACAGCAATTACGGCGGGATGATTAATCCATCGTGTTGACCGGCTCAACACAAAGAAGATGATTGGCCGCGTTAAGGTTCCGGCTTTGGAAAGCGTCGCACCAGGGCATATTTGCAAACATGGTGGTCACAAGAAGGTTTAACGTGGTCATGCCAGTTTTTGGCGCTCAAAAGGAGAGCATGAACCGTCTGGGATCCGTGCCACATGGAGAGTCATGGGATGCTATCCAAAGCTACTTGGAAATGCCAGTGTGTGAATTCACACCATAATATATTGGCACTTAGCTTTCTGGAATTCTGGACTTGAATGTTGGACTGCAGTGCCAGCTTAGGAAGCTCTCTCTCTCGCGCTCTAATTCAACCCCATCAATAAATGAAACTTGAGCAGACAGACTGATTGACTTAACTGTTGTGCTCATTTGCATACACTTAGCCTCTGGTCTATCAGTCCTGGAAAACAATCCCAGCATGCAATTGTAAGCTATGTTTGTTTCACTTGGAGAAAAAAAAAAAAAAAAAAAAAAAAAAACGAATGAGTTTGCTCTAAACAGGCAAAGCACTTAGGCGTTAAAACAAGCTGTTAAGGATGGCTTTGATGTCCAGATGGAGAAAGGAATATGACACTGACTATAATTGCTCCTGGAAATGAGAGTGGATTCTGAGTGGATGGAAGTACTTTGCATTATCTGTCACTAATTTAAATGTGGCAAAGGGATTCATTCCAGTTTTCTATGTTTGTTTTAGTAGTAAGGAAGAATCACTATTACTGTTATTCATCTATCTGTCTATCTATCTGTCTGTCTGTCTGTCTGTCTGTCCGTCTGTCCGTCTGTCCGTCTGTCCGTCTGTCCGTCCGTCCGTCCATCCATCGAACCAACCAAAAGTTTGGGGTTGGTAAGATTTTTTAATGGTTTTGAAAGAAGTCTCTTATGCTAATCAAGGCTGCATTTATTTGATGAAAAATACAGTAAAAACAGTAATATTGTGGAATAATATTACAGTTTTCTATTTTCATACATTTTAAAATGTAATTTATTCCTATGATGGCAAAGCTGAGTTTTCAGCATGATTACTCCAGTCTTTAGTGTCACATGATCCTTCAGAGATTATTATATATTATAGATTAAAATATATTCAATGTTGAAAACAGCTTAATATTTTTGTGGAAACCGTGATACATACAGGATTGTTTAATTAATAGAAAGTCAGAAAGAACAGCATTTATTTGAAAAAGACATTTTTTGGAATATTATAAATGTCTTTCCTGTCACTTTTCATCAATTTAATGCATCCTTGCTGAATAAAAAAAAAAAATAAATAAATCTTTAATAAAAATATAAATTTTACTCACCCCAAAGATTTAAACTGAAATGTATATCTATTGTTTACTGTATATAATTTTTGGTTTACATAATTTGTATATCTATTTATACTATTTGAGCTGCCTGTGTGGCCGCACACTTAAACAGATTTACTTTTCCATCACGACAGACCGAATCAGTTTTCTACTTTTCATTTTTCCTCATTCTTTCTTTATCTCTCTCTTTCTCTAATCTCTCCCACTCTCTCTATTTCTCTCCTTCTCCAAACTGCGCTGACAACTAGATGTGGCTGTGGCCTTTATACACAGAGGCAGAAGGGAAAAACTATTCATTCGTTCTGAGAACCGTATGATTTTTCAAGCCGGAGGGAGACTTGATTGGTTCCAGGGAAGAAATACCAGCTAACAAATCACACAGGACTCCGTGCTCTGAGATCATCGTGTAGCGCGAGGGCCAAATCTCCACGGTCTGCTGTGCTACACAGAGAGATCTGAAGGGAAGATGTCCAGTGTCCTCCATATAACCGTTCAGAGACTTCCCTTTCGTGGAGAAACATGTTCAGAACGTCCCCTTTGCACCCTAAACTTCGCTGTTACCATGGCATCTTGAGGTACCCAGTTGCTCAAACTTGTGTGTGCCGTCTGATTGGCCAGAAATCTCAGCGAGAGTAAAAGCTGGCTGAAGTCTAATCAGTAAGATGTGAGTAATGGGGTCTCAGCTTCCTTATTAATAAAGTCAGCATCTCTGGGACCTTCCCCAACAACAACCACCCCCAAGCTGGCCCGTTCTGGCATCTTCAAATAGTCCCTCCTCTTCTCACGTCTTACTGCCCTCTCTCCCTCCATCGCTGTCTCTCTGGAGCACTCAGGATGTAGCAGCTGCTTGTTGCCTTTGATTTAGACTTGCCCTAGATATGCTCCCTAATGAGCTGAGTGCCCAATCAATAATTTACCTGAGTCTGAGTGAGAAGCAGGCTGATCAGAGCTGTTTAAAAAGAGAACTGCAATCAGTGCTATTCAGAAACAGTTTTTTGACTCATCCTTCCATTTTTCTCTTTCTCTCTTTTGCTATGTGCCATTGTTTGTGATACAAGAGGATAAACTTCCCTCTGATTTTTTTTCCAGTTCCCCCTGATGACCCTGTGATAATCGGAGCACCTGTGGTGAGCTTGCGTGCAGGAGACTCGCTAAACCTCACCTGCCATGCTGACAATGCCAAACCGGCCGCCTCCATCATCTGGATCCGTAACGGAGAGGTGCTGAACAGTGCGGCGTACACCAAGGTACGGCAGATCATTGCTGCTGGCAGCTTTTTAACAACAGAACGCAATACAGAAACACGATGGAACCACAGCCTGTGTCTCAAAATTATTTTAGGCATCATATATGTGTTCAAATGTTCGATTGAATTCACCTCTGATGCTCGAAAAAGTGTTTAATTTCAAATTGAATGTTTAAATTCACCTATTATGCCCAAAAATGCCAGTTGAAGGGTGCTTTCACACCTGAGCGTTTGTTTCGGAACCTGGTGCGTTTTCTCCCTTGACTCGGTTCATTTAGCCATATGTGAACACGGCAATCGCGCTCGGACCCGCACCAAAACAATCGCTCCGAGACCACCTGAACGAGGTGGTCTCGGCCCGATTGCAAACGAACTCTGGAACGGTACGCTTGTGGTGTGAAAGAAATCCGACCCTGCGGACCAACGACCCAAACGATATCATATTTCATAGTGGGAAATGTGTTATATAAAATGCATTATGATTCTCTGAGTGTGCACATTAGTTACTGCAGTTAAAAACCAAAAAGCGCCTCTTCATCTTAAAATGTTGTGTAGTCGTGCTTATCCGTGCAAGTCTGCAAGAATGCTGTCCTGATGAAGCCTTGATTCCCGCTCTTGCTGCATTATATCATTCATATAGTGTTATGTGTCTCGACACTGTTAGCCTACTAGACAGTCCTGGGAGATACAGAGAAGGTGCGCTTGAATTAATATGAACAGCAGGAATGACGGCTACATTCGTATAGTGTTTGCGTGTGTCTCGACAGTACAAAAAAAGCCACAATATGCTTATAGAGCGAACTTGTCAGTCATTTTAATGGATGATGGCCAAAAATGTTATTGCCTAAAAAAGCTGTCTCACGTTTTGATTCGGTTCAAATGTGCAATTTATTCCTAATAGCTGTTTCACTTTTTTTTTAATCAATTCAAACAATTATATGATGCTCAAAACTGCACTTTATTGAGTGTTACAAAAAAAAAAACTTTTCTGATACTGGTGTTCCCATCATGCACTGGGGCATGAATTTTTTTTTTTTTTTTTGCTGCTTTCCAGCTGTATTTACACTGTTTTATTGCTTTAGGCTTAGTAACTTGCGATTTTGTGACATCTGGAGTTCATTTTCTACTCAAAATGACACGTTCATACTCAAAAATGATCTATCAAATGTTACTGTCATTGTGTATTGTGTACCAAGTATTGAAGCCTCTGTGTTCGGATGAGTGCGGCATTACTTCTGTTATGTCATGGGTGACCAGACTCGGTCCTGGAGGGCCACTGTCCTGCAGAGTTTTGCTCCAACCAGCTCCAAAACACCTGCCTGTAAGTTTCTAGTATGCCTATTTAGACCTTGATTAGCAAGTTCAGGTGTGTTTTATTGGGGTTAAAGCTAAACTCTGCAGGACAGTGGCCCTACAGGACTGAGTCTGAACACCCCAGTTATATGTAGATATGGTGTCTACACGATATATATTGTATTATTTACTTAGATGTTTCTAAGTAAAGCATAGACTTTAAAAGCATGGTTTAGTTCAGTGTTATTATTTGAGTAAAAAGTAGGCTATTGCCGAGTAAACTTTATTATAAGTTACTTATTTGTTAAATTTACTTAACTTAGATTTGACTTAATTCTATATGTAAAAAATAAATTAAATAAATTAAATGTAATTAAGTAATATTTACTTAATTTCTTTATGAATGTTAAGTTCAATAGTAAGTAGATTTTACTTGATAATAACTGGTAATTTGTACAGAGTGGTAGCAGTAAAATTTACTTAAAATATGTGTTTTTGTGCAAATTGTTACGAGGATTTTATCAAGTAAATCCTACACATTATTTTTTTTCAGTGTATACAATGGCCAAAACACTCAAACTGTTTGATTTTAACATTAAAACATTTGAACATACAAACATTTTGATCCATTTTGAATGTTCAAGCACTTCTATGATGTCCAAAAATGCTGTCTTGAGTGTTTCATTTCAAAGTGAAATTCAGTGCATCTGATGCTCAAAAGCGTTTCAAATTTTTGATTCAAGCATTCAAGCATGCAAGTAATAGACAAAAAGGCTGTACCGAGTGTTTTATACCAAAGTGAATGATCTATGATGCCCAAAAACATTGTAATGAATGTTTTAGATTTAGTTTGAACATTGAAATGCTTCTGTGAAGGATCAAATGTTTTGGTTCATTTTAAATGCACATGCGATGCCCAAAAAATGCTATCTTGAGCATTGTAGATTCAGTTTAAACAAACCAAACACTCCTGTAATAGCCAAATAAGCTCTCTTAAACATTTTGTTTCAGCTATGTGCATGTGATGCCCAAAAACATGATGATTGAAACATAACTTGAATGTTTCAGTGTGCCAAGAATACAGTATTTAAATGTACTTACGTTCCCCAAGGATGCTGTCTGAAAACTTTCAATTCTATTTGAATGTTCATGCTTTTCTTCGGCACCCAAAAATGCTGCATAGGTGAACAGCCTACTAGGTTTTGAGACACAGTCTGTGACAGTATTTTTTGACTACAGTTGATATTTTCAATATTAGCCCTCTTTCACACGTCAAAAAAAAAGAGTGTCTTATGAAATCCTGCACTCCGCCTGACTGCGTGTCCTCGAAACGCTCAGCTCTGTCAAATTAATGACAAGTGAGGACTAATTTTTAATTTAATCCTTGGGGCAAAGTGAAGCTGTAATGCAGTGCTTTAAATATGTCATAATGGGAAGACATTCCAGCACTCCATTATGAATGTGTTCCTCAGCAATTTGCTCAGTTGGTCGGCTTTAGGGAGGAAATTGAGAGAGCAGGAAATGTGTTTAAAGGGCTGCTCGTACTATGATTGGAGAGCGTAATCTGCTCATTTTGAGTAAGCCGAACCCCTCAGCACCTACTGGAGAGAGTCCCTTCATTAATTAACCAGGCCTAATTTAGACACAAGCAAGCTAGACAGGTTACCTCTTTTTTTTCCAACAGAAGTACTGCTTTCAAATCTGTTCTACACTTGGGAGACTCTTTTAAATGCTTCTGAAATGATCGAGTACCTCCATGAGACGAATAAAAACAAAGCTATTCACGTCTCAAAAGTCATTCCAGAGTAAACTGGATATTAGATGAGAGACAAATCGGTTGTTTTAATGAAAACGGGAATCATGTAAACAGCTGATTCTTGAGTGCTGGGACAAAACAGCCTGCAGAACTGAACAGAGGAATGTACAGAGGAATTATTTTGGATTAATCTGTTAAACATGTTCAGAGGTGCTGGTTCAACCTCCTGCTTCTTCCGTTTTCACAGTAAATGTGTGTTTTTCCTTGATGCAACTCAGTGTGTCAACATGATTAAGGATGAATTGAGATTACAGGATGGTTTCACACTGATTTTCAGCTTCATCTATTGAATTGTCACCACAGTCAGACAGAAAATCAACAGCGTTGTCAAAATAACCATAATGCATTTAATCACACACTCATACAGGATGTGTGCAGTAGCTGTTTTGTTATTTTGGTGCTGCTACTAATAGGAACTACATCAAATAAGCGGAGATATATCTTATATATATATATATATATATTAGGGGTGCAACGGTTTTTATCACAGTTTTAGGGTCATGATTTCGGGACAGTTTGGTGTGTTCTATGTTCAGGGAAAAAAGGATTCTGTCATTATTTGCTCACCCTCATGTCGTTTCACACCCGTAAGAGCTTCGTTCATCTTTGGAAAAAATTAAGATATTTTTGATCAAATCCGATGGCTCAGTGAGGCCTGCATTGCCAGCAAGGCAATTAACACTTTCAATGCCCAGAAAGCTACTAAAGACGTATTTAAAACAGTTCATGTGATTACAGTGGTTCATTCTTAATGTTATGAAGCAACGAGAATACTTTTTGTGTGCCAAAAAAACAAAATAACGACTTTATGACAATATCTAGTGATGGGCGATTTCAAAACACTGCTTCATTAAGCTTTACGATTCTTTTGTTTCAAATCAGTGGTTCGGAGCGCCAAAGTCACGTGATTTCAGTAAACGAGGCTTCGTTACATGATAATTGTTTCAAAATTTCAGTGGTTCACCACTGGGGGGCATGACTTGATACGCGCTCTGAACCACTGATTCGAAACAAAAGATTCGTAAAGCTTCAAAGCTTCATGAAGCAGTGTTTTGAAATCGCCCATCACTAGATATTGTCATAAAGTCGCTATTTTGTTTTTTTGGTGCACAAAAAGTATTCTCTTCGCTTCATAACATTAAGGTTGAACCACAGTAGTCACATGAACTGTTTTAAATATGTCTTTAGTAGCTTTCTGGGCATTGAAAGTGTTAACTGTCTTGCTGGCGATGCAGGCCTCACTGAGCCATTGGATTTTATGAAAAATATCTTAATTTGTGTTCCGAAGATGAATGAAGTACAGTTTGATTTTTTACCGAGAACAGTTAGATATATATACATATGTGTGTGTGTCTGAGGACAGATGGTTTTGGGAGGAGGGTAGTGAGTGATGTCATTTTATAATACTGATAAAATGAACAGTAGTTAATATGTTGCATTTGTGTAAATATCACTGTAGCGATCATCTCTGATAAGTGTCATAGTGAAAATGTGCTGTTTTCAGAACGAATGGCAGGTAAACGTGTGGGAATGCTTTGTCTCATTTCTCAAGAATCAGTGAAATATTCAGATGTCTGTATGTTGAAATGAGTTTAACTTGATTTTGGCCTAAAACTTTGATTGATAACTGAGCACACTGAATGTCTAATGACTGGAGAGCCTTGTCTCATCATAACACAATTACCTTTTAGAAAAATGTCAGATGATAAAAGCACAAGAGATTTGAATTTTTCATATTTCTCCAGGAATCGAGCTCCACTCTTTATTGCGTTATTTGATTAATTCTCAGAGAGAATCTGTTATAGCTGCGAGGCAGACGGGTGTTTTAGATGAAGTCAATATCCTTCAAATATCTGTACCAATTTTTTAATAATCTTTCCTCAATAAACACTGTTCCTCTACAATAGCTTGAACACCAGAGCGCAAAAGTGCAGGTAATATCGGCATGAATAAGCTGCTTTGTGAGTGACATATGAAGTGTGTAACCTCTACGCCGTCACGCCAATGAAAGATTCCTGTGTAATACTCTTGATACAGATTCCAACACAAAGCTTGTCTGATAGCAAAGCGAACATTTCAGGAATGCTATAGCTGCACGTTCACATGCTGATTTGGTGCTTGAGAGGGTTATTGGGTAAATGGTATGTTCAGAGACCTTCAACAGTTAGGAGCTGATTGCAAGTTCCAAAGTCCGAAGAGGAAGTATGGCTCATACTTTTTTCTTTTCAATTCTGAGAATATCGTTGCCTATCTGTGAAGTGCTGCCCCATGACACTTTAATGCTCACAGTGTTTGTGTTTTCATGCAGACGCTGTTGCGAGATGGCAAAAGAGAAAGCACGGTGAGCACGCTCCACATCTCCGCCTCAAACATCGAGAGCGGCCAGCAGATCACCTGCCGTGCCTCCAACAAAGCGGCGCCCAATGGCAAGGAGGCCACGGTCACCATCGACATCCAACGTGAGTGAATCTTCCACCGACTGCGCTTCTGTTCAAACATAATTAGCTGCAGACAGGCTCAAGCTCACGTTCCCCTTCCAAATCCAGCGACCCGCATTCTGTTCTGAGAGCTTCTTGTGTTTTCCTGTCTGTGTGGATAAATTATTCACATGTGAAAATCCGCTATGTGCTGTCCTATTTTCTTTATCCAAACAGCCGTTGTGTATGCATGCGATCTGATGTCTGAGCACATGTCGTACTTCGCTCCACAGACACACAAGACTTGACACAATTTTTGTTTTTCCTTGTTTTTTGTCTTGGAAAAGCAATTGTAAAAGTGACAGTTTCTCTGCAGGCAGCGTACAGGGACATTCCAAAGCTTTAAGCCGGTTATTGTGGACATAAATGCTAATTATTAGCTTTTAAACATCTGAATAATTGAGCACGACCAGATCCTGCTTGTGTATACGGCATTTTTTGCTTATTTTTATTTATAGCAGCCATAAGCTCCGCTGTCAAAAGTGTATCTGAAAGCGCTAAAATGAAAGGCCTTAACTAATTCAGCGCGAAGATTAGCATTTGATGAAATATTTCTGACAATGTACGCATTGGGAACAAAGGCATTCTTTCAGCTCTCTCAAGTTTTGAAAGATATTAACTCTGACTAATAAAGCAGAAAATATATCATATTGAAAGATCCACAAGTTCTGACAGCTCCTTTCTTCATGTCCGTAAAGTCTGTTTTATTGCCCAGAAGGAATGCGCCTCAGCACAATGGAGCTCAAATTCTGAACTGAAAGCGTAAAACGGAAAACGTTTGTCTGTTTTTTGCTCCTCCAGACTCTGCCCAAATCGTTTTGTCATGCGAAACAATAGAAGAGTTTTACTGTAAGCCTCTTTCCACCCAGGATTGCACAGACACCCCTGATTGGTCAGTTTAGATGATGTTCGCTACTGGGAGAGCCAATGAAATGCTTTGTTTAATTAATCACGATTGGAGGAAGTCAAACCAGCCTGGTTTGAGAATATATCTACTCCTACACTACCGGTCAAAAGTTTGGAATAATTGTTTTTTTTTTTTTTGTCTCTGAAAATCACCAAGGCTGTTTTTTAGTAAAAAATATAGTAAAATAAATAAATACAATTGTTAAATATTATTATAATTTAAAAGAACTGTTTTCTTTTTGAATATATTCTAAAATGTAATTTATTCCTATGATGCAAACCTGATTTTTCAGCAGCCATTATTCTAGTCTTCAGTGTCACATGATCCTTCAGAAATCATTCTAATATGCATGGGGGTAAGATTAAACAAAATTAATACTTTTATTCAGCAAGGATGCATTAAATCGATCAAAAGTTATAGTAAAGACATTTATAATGTTACAAAAGATTTCTATTTCAAATAAATGCTGTTCTTTTGAACTTTCTATTTATCAACGAATCCTGAAAAATGCATCGTTTTCACAAAAACACCCATTATTAATAATTGAGCACAAATTGATAACAACTGAGCAGCAAATCAGCATATTAAAATGATTTCTGAAGGATCATGTGACACGGAAGAATGGAGTAATGATGCTGAAAATTCAGCTTTGCATCACAGGAATAAATTACATTTTAAAATATATTTAAATATAAAACAGTTATTTTAAATTTTCATAAAATAAATTGCCAATGTATTTAAATGAATTCTGCCTTAAATTCAACTTAATTATTCCAAATTTTGACTGGTATAGTTTATGTATAAGTCAATGAAATTGCCACAAATAAGCTAACTGCTGCTGTCAGGATTCATTTAGCTCACGATTCAGGGTGGTTCACTTGAACTTCCCTTTAGCTATCTTTATGGGAATAATTTACACCATGTCTAACCTGCGCCTGTGCGCTCTGTCGTTTGAGATGTGCCAGGTCTAACGCGAGGAAGCAGTTCAGTGAAGTGGAGACCCCGCTGTAGGCCACACACTGAAGGAACATGTGCTGGGTAAATAAGTGATGACTGAGAGCAGAGAGGTGCTTGAACCTTTGGGCCACGGCGGGCCACAGGGACCTCGAGCCGGCATCAGGGGCGTTTCCTGATGCATCATGTCATCAATATTCATAAAAGGCAGCTGTTAAGTGAGGTGCCATGATGGAAACGTGTTTTGTGTCAGACTTGGCAGTTTGAAGAGCTCGCAAAGATGTTTTCCACTATTCCTGAAGATTATTTACAGAAAACACTTCCATTATATGTCACATGCTGTTTTTTCCATTTATTCTTCTCTGTAGGTAATTGCCCAACAACAACAGTTATAAAACCTGCGGGCCTGATCAAATATGGCAACATGACAGAGTTGCAAGAGTTCATCAGCGGAATGGGAGAATGTTTGGATTTCATTTCATCTGAAGTTTTTGAGTTCCGCCTAAAGTATACTGCTAATAAACAGCGCTATCAGTGGGTACATGAGTCACCGGTGACCCAAATAAGCGTGTTGCTTTTCACTTATTACTGAGATACTCTGGCCCATCTCTTCATACTAGACAGGAAACATTTGCTCATAATCATTTATAAGCTCTTGGCTGTGAAAACACTGGCCTATTTATCAGGGCTCCTGCAGAACCAGCTTCATCTATCCTGACCCTGCTGTGAATCACAACAATTGCCCTATCACCACTTGGGCTCTCCTTTTGACCAACAATGATCTGGATCATGGTGAGCCACAAAACGCTACTGCTATGCTGATGTCATGAAGAGTTACAGGTTCCCCACAATGCTGCCCACATTGGACCCCAGGGGCTAGCTGGTTAATATATAATAATAATATAATAATTAATAATATGTTTTATATATATATATATATATATATATATATATATATAGACATAATGTTACCAGCAATGTGTGAAATCCGGCATTGTATAGAATGCCTAGGTAATATATAGAATGCCTTTGTAGGCAAAGTATGAAATGGTTTATATTTCACACATTTCCTAGGCATTCTATACAATGGCAAAGGGCCAGCCGGATTGTCATTCTGTATAATACCTCGGTAATGTATAGAATGCCTAGGAAAAGTATGCAACATAATCACAAAAACCAGACATTTCGTACTTTGCCTACAAACTTCACACATTCTGTATATTCCCTAGACGTTCTATACAATACCTGCTTTTCAGACATTGCCAGTAACATATGTTTATATATATATTAAAGGTGCAATATGTAAGAATTTTGCAGTAGAATAACCAAAACCCACTAGGCCAGTGTTATATATTTTGTTGACTCGAGTACTTACAATATCCCAAATGTTTGCAACTATTTGTAAATCGTGAGAAAATTGCAATTTTAACCAAGGCTTCGGGACGTGTGGGGAGTCGCCTGTCAATTGCGTCATACCCGCGTTACCCTCGGTTTCCGGTTTTATTTTGTATAAACCATGGAAACACCAAAGACACTTTAATATTTACATGTTTTAATAGGCAAGGGAACAACTGTTTTGATATATTTATAGACAGAAAACTAATTATTGTTATATAACTCAACACGTTTAGTCTTATTGTTTAAATCTAATTTTCCTGATTTTTTGCGAGTACCATGCTTTACCATGCCTCAGAGAAAAACACTATTTTGTGAAGTAGCTAACATAGCATAATCAGATGCAGCTTTATTTTTAGTAACAGTAATACAGCATTTTCTCCATCATACAATACGTTTTAAAATTAATTGCATGCCATTTATCAACACAAGCCATCCAGCATTTATTAATATGATATTCTAATCGATCTAGCTTACTGCAGTGTGCAACAAGTGTCTCACAGCAGCAACCGAGCAAACGCTCAGAGTAACATTATAACATTTTCAACACACTCAAATGTATCTGATATGATAAATGGAGCTGTGTTACCTCATACTCATGACCGGAATAGCGGAAGCAGCGCCGGCGACTGTGGCATAATAAAAGTTCTGTTGCTCGCGGTGTGTGTTGCGCAATCGCTCCAGCGGCCTCGTTCAGCTCCCACAACACTCGGTCCTGTTCTGCTTCATACTACAGTAACGTTAATAATCGCATCCATGAACATGATTTCTTCCTGAGTCCTATCCGGATTCTTTTCCACCGGCCGTTGAGGTGAAGACCACATGTCCCAAGATTCCGCGCTCAAACTTGGCGTCATCAAGCTACGCCTTTGTTTTGAATAGGCCTCTAGCGACCTCTAGCGGACAGAAAATTTTACATATTGCACCTTTAACTTAAAACTTATCTTAAGTTACCTAAAACTTAAGTTCTTTTTTCAAAGCCTAATAAATGTTGAAACTGATAGCTTTCAGTTATACTGTAATGTTGTATGTACATAATTAGTTTTTAAAAAAAAAAATCTATTTCATAGAGACATGAGTACCAGTATTAGCATCAGTGATACTGGCCTTCATTCATAAAAAGATTCCATTAAACAAATATTTAAAATATACTTTAAGTTGTTTCTACATTAATTGGAGATTAATTAAATGGAGAGCAACTGTGAAATTATTACAATATAAAAATATTAAAAACTCTTAAAAACAAAACCAAAAAATGTAAAAACACAGAAAAATGTGTGATTAATTAGTTATTTTTTTTAATCGATTGACATCTATCTATCTATCTATCTATCTATCTATGTACATAATATATGTACATATTATGTACAATGTACATAATATAGTCATTTTGTATGATTTCTACTTTTTTCAGTTAACAGAAATGCTCTCAGGTTTTCAGTGAGCTGAACATGCAGACTGAACTGTTCACGACACCAGCTGTACCAGCATTAAACCAGAATAAACTAACCGGGTCCATTTTGGAAATTCATAGTGGTTTTAGTCGGTCTGTTCAGCAGGGATATATGTGCATTTGTTTAATCAGTTTGGCCCTGAGCAGATGGTCCTCCAGTGTGCCAGAGTTAAGGGTTTGTATCGCTCCTCAATGATATGGGTGCTACTTTTTAATTAGTCTGACACCCTCCTAGGCTTCTATTCTAGATCCCATTGATTATTTCCATGGAAGCGGACATTCAAAAAAAAAAATGACTTGATGATGGTGAGCAATGGCAAGTTTCTTGGAGGTTCCTCTCCTCACAACACAATTTCGATAAGGATTTCTGGACTCAACCAATCTTCATGGGCTAGATACACAAATTAATCTGCGACGTGTTGACATTCACATCTCCAACACTCCTTCTTCCATTCACATGTTCTCTCTTTAAAGGTCATCAGTGCCTCTGAACCACATTCAGTAATTAAAAGTTCCCCATTAAACAACACATTTCATATTTCATAAAAGGTTCTCAAAGCTCGTAGCCCACATCAATCTGCGTGCACACTTCACTTTAGCCCCTTTTGGATTTTCTCCCTCTTACGACTCAAAGGAGATTTGGCTTTATTGTAAAGGCAGCTAATATTCTTCACAGCGGGTGCCACCGATAACGCCGTCTGACCCTTTGCTCGAACGTGGCGTGAAGATCTTCGGCGCCGTTAGCTTGTAGGCCTCTGCGTAGCGGTTCGTTTAAGAATTAGCACCCAGGAGAGTGGCTCTCCGCTTCTCAAAGTAATTGCCTTGTAAATAAGAGCAGGATTGAAACAATGCTGTTTGTTAGGAATAATTAATGACCACATGCACACACGGAGCCGCGTCTGGAGGCCTCTCGTGAGCTCCTGTCGGGCGAACGCACTCACTCCACACAAAGGAAACTGACAAGAGGTGCTTTATCAAGCTCAAGGAAACACTCACTTGCATCCCCCCTCGAGTCCTCCATCCTAAATAGATGCATGCCTCTATGTTTAGAGGACATGGCGGTTTTGGATACAATACTCTTTCGGATTTTCAGAAACCTAGAAACTTCCCTAAATCCCAGTGTTACCAAAATCCAGCGTAAACTTCATTTAAAATGAATGATCATGAATCGATGTTGATTCTGTACCATCTGAGGACCTGGTATGTTTTCTTAGGCGCCCATGCAGCTTAATGGACTACTGGCAGTGAGCCTGGTGGTGACATAGTTCTGTTTGCAAATATCGCAGCTCACTAGTTTATGGTTATGTATGTTTTCAATGCTGCTTTAGATAAAATCAGTGCAGTTAAAATCAGTGTCAGCAAGAAGATTTAAAAATCCGAACTGCACTGTTGCAGTGCAAGACCTGATGAATAAGACCAGAACAAACCTTTATTTATTTGTATTAAATATTTGTATTTTAATCACTATACACATACAAACAAAATGATTTTTTGATGCAGTTCACTTTATTTAAACAATTTATTTTGATTTAACACCATTTTATCAGGTTTCTGGTTCAAATATGATTGATTCATGTTAAATTGATTTGAAACGGTTACTCTTTGACTTAAAGGATTAGTTCACTTTCAAATGAAAATTAGCTCAAGCTTTACATGGAATTTTATATACTTAATAAAAAGAAGCATTTATTAAGCATATAAAATGTGTCAAAACTCCAGGAAACAACAAGCATATCGTTGAGAAAAAAAGAAAAAAAATAGCTGAGAACACTGCATAGCCCATACACCAGGACATTTGACTGCACACAGGAAATACATTAGCCTTAGCGTTTAACAAATAAAAAGTATAAAACGTTTTTTTTTTTCAGTACATCCGAGATTTCCATGTTCCACTTAAGTTACATGTCTCCTAGCCCTAGCCACAACCTACAGATCCCAGCATAAACGGTGATACATTATAATATTTGTTATTAAAGTATCAACAATATTCAGAGACATAAAAGCAAGCATAGGCAGTGATGCGTGCATGATGTGGCGTTCCTTTATAATTACTAAAAAGATGAAAGTTCGTTGCGATCTCACAACGCTTCAATGACTGCACAATGATTCTTTAATAATAATGTCTACACTTTTTTTAATCAGGATTTGCCAGCATACAAAGCATTCAGCGCTGAACAAAAACTCAGGCGTTTTGAGCGGTGAGTGGATCCTAACATATTGCGTTCCAGAAATCAACAGATTTGTCTGAGATTGGCTACATTGCTCAATGCTGCAAAACATGTTATTGGAAACTCTGCCTATGCCTGATCCCGTAAAGCATTTTTATTAGATTTTAGTTGTTCTTTAAAAAAAAACAACAACAACAACAACATTTTTATAGCCCGTTTAAAGTGTTTATTACAAACAAATTATTAAATGATAAAAATGAATAAATGTAACTGAACAAAAATTTGCGTTGCATTTACTGTCCTGTGAAAATGGCACCCCCACTTCCCACGCCTATGATCTCATGTGTGAAGAAAAGTTATATTTAGTTTGTCACATCACAGGACTAAACAGGAAGCATTAATTGTAGGATTATTTGAATGTCAATTTAAATGAAAACCGTTTATTTGAGTTAAACTGAAACCGTTCCTTAAAGTTAAAAATGAACACCATTGATTCTAGTTAGTTGCACATGGTTGATTCTATTTGGTTTTACTTGTTTCAATCACATGTCCACTGTCCATGATTCATTGACAGTTATTTCAATATATGCAAGTTACATGTTTATGCCAAGCTTCCCAATTATATTTTTAATATGGTTAACTTTATTAAAGCAGGTACCACATTCATTCAACTATTTTAAAAAGACTTGATTAAGAGCACCAACACAAACAAAAAAAACTGGTTTATAGGCCAATTCACACCGCACAGACAAACACCAACAAACAAGTTGGCAGTTGGATTTAGAATTTTATGAAAAATATTTGTCATGTTCACACTGCCACAACAGACACGACAAACGCTGACTGAACATGTTCACTCAGGGGAAAACAAACCCCCAACCAACGCCAACAGATGCCAACATGGGTAACGCACTGATCCAACAAAACCCAACAAATGTGTTTGTTGGCGTTTGTCTGTACGGTGTGAATTGGCCTTATCAGTCAAATTAATTTATAAATGGAAATGCAACAGGAGCACTGAAAAAAAGATTTGTGTAAAAACTATTACATTTCACAATTAATTAGAAAGAAATAGTTGGCAACACATTGAATTAAGAGTGAATTTGAAGTCGAAGTAATGAAATAGTATTTTCTTGTAAAATGTACTCCAGTATCATTATCACAGTATGAAATACTGAAAACACTGTTAATGAGATGATAAGCACTGGACTGCTGCAGGTTAGTGGGGAAATATATTTATTTTTATTTTTCAGAATCCACATTGGAAATGAAAATATATATTTATAAGAACATTTTAGCAGGTTTAATGTATAATTCATAGTTTGAATCAACTGACAGCCCTAAAAGTAGTAATAATCTGCTTTCTTATGAGTAACTGTATGCATGTAGGTGCACTGGAGTCATAATAAGGTGGAAAAAGTTGTGCAAGTAGTCTATTTGACTAACCGCTCGCAATGTATCGCTGTTATTGTTTCTCTAATATGTTCGAATGTGCCACTATTTAGTTTCAACGTTTTTCAGAAAGCCTGCAGGTTAGTTTTAAATGACTAGTCCCGCGCCATAAGGCATTATGAATGAAACATCTGTCCCAGGTACAAATACGCTGGCCGAGTGACGGGAGCAGACTGCTAATGAGAAATCAGACCCAGCGCTGTGTCTGGGCTTTCCAGAGGCCTCTAATCACATTCAGACCTGTGGGAGGTGACAGATCTGTCCACTGTGCTTTGACAGGACTGGGGCAGATTGTAGGAGCTTTTCTCATATTAAAGTTTCAGGATTTTGGGGGGAAAACAGCAGGAGGAACCACTGCTGTCTGGAATTGCTGTGATTTGTTGGTATGTCGCTGATGTTTCTACCGCTGGCCTAGTTAATGTCCAACATGCCCTGTGTCCAAACAAACACACGACACAATCATGCTTTCACAGACACTTCCTTCAGCTCTGAGCATGTCAGAGCCTGTCTGTCCGCTGTCACTTCCTGTCTATCTGCTGTCAGTCCTGTCTGTCTGTTTGGGTTTGGGTGTGTGTAATTGGAAAGGAGGGAACGAAAGCAAACTCTAGAAAAGTGGTATAGCCTTGATCCAACCTATAAATTTCATACACATTTCAAACTTTCTTTTGTTTTAATTGAAACTGCCATTTTTTAAACGAGAATTTCAGCGCTGCATTAAACTCAACTAAATAAAATGTAATTGTCTGCTGAAACGGCTCGATAAAAAGTCTGGGTTAAATATCGCTTTTGCTTAATGTGAATTTGGCGGCTGTTTGTTTAATTTGTGTAATCAATCTATTTGTTCATTTCACCAAAAACTCTCTTTAATCATGCTCATTTTAAAAGTTGTTTAAATTCCAATTCAGCAGTTAGAAGGCGAGTTAAGGCGCCAATTAATCTTAATGCAAAGTAGCTCTCATTACAGAGAAAAAGAATAATCAAGCCGTTCCCACTTTTTAGAGTATTTTTAGTTTGTTCTTTAATTCGCAATTAATCTTTCTGACGAGTGTTTATTAATGAGCGTTTTGAGACATTCTGCTGGAAGATGAAGTTGACCGGCCCTCTCTGCTCCTCCAGATTTCCCACTGGTGAACCTCTCTGTGGAACCGCAGCCTGTTCTGGAAGGCAATCTGGTCAAGTTCCACTGTGCCGCTAAAGCGAATCCCCCTGTCACTCATTACAGGTGAGAGCTCACACTCACACACACATCAACTGAAATACTGGTGTTATTTCCCAGTATCTCATTCTTTCACTCTCCTGATGTTTTTGTTATTGTGCATAATAAGTCTTTGCAGAAAAACCACATGAATTTAACATGCGAACACATGTTCATAACATATGCATGTGAAGCAGCATGATAAATTAATGTTTTTGTTTCAGCACGTGATCGTATGAAAATAGCATCTGAGGCACACTGTGTTACACTGAGAGCTTGCGGGAAATGCTCCAGAACCACACAAAAATCATGTGCGAATCTAGTCATTTGAAATTCATGTTTTTTTCTGTATACTTTTACATTACTTTGTATCAAAAATTTTTTTATTTATTTATTTATTTTTTTTGCTGGTTGTGACATCATTAATCTTATTAATATTAATTGAATATGAATTATGCTCCTATATTTTAATATGATCTTCAACTTGATACACACACTTCTGTTCAAAAGTTTGGGGTCTGTTTTTAAAAGAAATTAATACTTTAATTCAGCAAGGAAGCATCAGAGTGATCGAAAGTGACAGTAAACAGTGTTGGGGGTAATGCATTATAAGTAACTCAAGTTACGTAATCAGATTACTTTTTCAAGTAACTAGTAAAGTAATGAAAGTAATAAAATTACCTTTTCAATTTACAACACAATATCTACGTTACAATATCTAAGTTACTTTTTCACATTTATTGACTGACAGCTCTCCTGTCCCAATGTTGAGAGAAATAAAGTGCAGAGGTGATGTGTGTTATCATGATGGTTATTGTAGTTCTAGACTAAATGTGAACATGCATTTACTCATCTCACTTGCACGAAAACATTCAGTATTCCTCAAAATGTATAAAAACAGTGAAATGCAATCTCAGAATTGTACGCAAACCTGTAATAATTAACTATATTAAATTACACAAATATACTTTATGTATTTAATCTTACTTTATTAAAGGGGGAGGTCTAATGCTATTTCATGCATTCTGACTTATTTACACTGTTAAAGAGTTGGATTCTCAAGCTAAACATGGCCAAAGTTTCAAAAAACATGTTGGACGTATAACGGAGTATTATGTGCCAAAAATACTCTTTAGATTGCTTACAAACTTCTGACATTTTTTTTTCGAGTATGGCCCTTTATTATGTAATAAAGGGCGGAATTCCTTGTACGGGCACTTCCCCCCGGAAGAGAGCGGCACACGCACACATCGACCAGAGCGAGAGAGCAAGAGCACGCCCATCAGCACGCTTCGTTCGGCTTTAGGGAAGTCGTCGGCAGCCCTGAACAGGACTTGCTCGAGAAAGATTTGTCATTTAGTTTTTAGACCACGAAATCAACAGCGTCACCAAAGAAGTGTGTTTTTGGTTGTGAGGGAAAGATAACCTTGCTTCCCAAAGAACCCAGTGTTAAGTGGGGCTGAGAGATTTGTGTTCACACATTACATTGATGCGCTCTCAATATTTGTTATTAAAATAACCATAGAAACTGATAGTCGAAATCACTTTTTTATTGGTTAAAATGAATGGAGAATATCTCGTGTTTTTCCGTGGCTGCTCGAGCCCTCAGGATCGGTGCTTATGGTTTCATAAACAAGGCCCAGTTCGACACTGGATTTACAGATCGTTTGAAAGTGAAAGATGGAGCGGTCACAGCAGTTCTCGTCACTCTTTAGCTCCGCTCACATGGCACGCCTCCAGTCGCTCGGCTGTTTTCGGAAAGACTCGGTACAGTGTATGTATCTTTTATAAATATGATAAAACTAAAGACTTTTCTGAGATATGAAGGATGCACTTCTACTCTATAGGTACTCAAGATTAACATGAGATTGGCAGAAACTGTGTGTGATACCCCCTTTAAACAATGTCTTTGCTGCTGACCTTCAATGATGCAACCATACTAATAAGCAAAAATGACTTTAGATTTAGAAATAAGAGTGTTGAACTTCCTTCTCCTGTATCCTATTCTTCTTTGATCCAGAATCTCAGCACAGCTGAAAGGTTTGTTTGAGCTGCGCCCTCTACTGTACAGGTGTAAATATGCATTTCCTTCAGCCTGAGGCTTATTCATTTCACTTTTGCAAACAAGCAAGCTCATGACAGGTAAGAAAAAGTAACGCAAAAGTAATGTAACACATTACTTTTCATAAAAAGTAACTAACACAATTAGTTACTTTTTTAGGGAGTAACGCAATATTGTAATGCATTACTTTTAAAACTTTCCCCAACACTAACAGGAAAGACATGTATGTAATAAAATAAATGCTGTTCTTTTGAACTTTCTATTCATCAAAGAAAATTTGTAAGCAACACATTGATAATAAGAAATGTATCTTGAGTAGAAAATCAGCATATTAGAATGATTTCTGAAGGATCATGTGACACTGAAGACTGGAGTAATGATGTTGAAAATTCAGCTTTGGCATCACAGGAATAAATTACATTTTAAAGTATATATTAAAAAAGATAACTAAAATTGTAATAATATTTCACAATATTACTGTTTTTAATCTTACCAACAGTATTTGTTCATTCCAAAGCCAAAACTAATATAAATTAACTTTTTAAATAATGTTACGATAACTATAAAAATGATTACACAATGATCAGAGGAATCATTCATGTGCTCAAATTAAAATTAAAATCTAATTAAATTAAAATCTGCCACTGTATCAGCCGTAACCTGTTGGTCAGGAACACGTTTGTTTGCATTTTGTTGATTTTACTGGAATATCTTCATCATATAGAGAGAAACAGTGTCACACATAACATCCTTTTAATCAGTGTGGAGTGAGAAACGATCTCACCTGCCACCCCATAAGAGTTTAATGCATTATTCATGCCGGAGAGGTCTAAAGAAGCATAGACCGACACACACCAGACACTTGTGCCTCTGCCCTCAGCCAGCTGGACAAAGGATCTCTCCAAAGCTCAGAGGACACTGTGTGTCTCCTGTTTCTTGACCCACTGCTGCAGGCTTCAAATACACGCTGTGCCACAGACCGAACCCTCGGCCAAATGTAATGTCATGAAATCATCAATCAAGCACAGGGAAACTTCCACATGGAGACTGGCTTCTTGGAGAAACACAGCATTTGAATTCACACTGCAGGAACACAGAAGCCCAACTAATTACGAAGAAAGTCATTACTGATTGCGGGAGATTTCCTGTGGGCATTACACCGTTCCTCTGAGAGGATTAGAGCTGCCTCACTAGAAAGAGGAAGGATTATTTTCACTAGCCAATATTTTATTCATGTTCATTTTGTTTACATAAATATGGAAATTAATTTAACTTTGTTTTGTTTTGTTTTTTTGTAAGACAAAATGTAGCATTGCTTATTGGAGGCGTCCGGTCCAGCTGCTCGCAGAAATAAAACTCATCACTGTCCTCCTGTGGCATTTGAAATGAGATTAGTGAAGCTGTAAATTAATTAGCAAAAATAAAGCTTTTATGTTCGGCGGTCATGATGGCCATTTAAGACCTTGAGTATTTTTCATTCATGGCTTTTCATAAATTCACAGAGCAATTTTATGTTAAATGGAATCTGGCGTGACGTGATCTCACAGCTCCACTAGTGTTTGACTGATTTTTCAATGGCTGATGTCGATATAGTGGGTTGCAAAAATCTATTTTAGCATTTTTACTTTTTCTTTTTTTTCTTTTTGCTTTAGTTACATCAGCACTCAAGCTGACATGAACTTCACAAAACCTAATGTCATGTTCTCCAGCATTATTTAAGAACAGCTTGTGCTTTAATTGAAAAAAGGCTGAAGAAAAAAAAAAAAACTTGCTTATTTGGTTTTTGACTTATAAATATTGCAGAATAATATTTAAAATATTAGTATATTAGTAAATTTCCACATTTAAATGCATCTCAGATTTTCAGTGTGGATTCAGACTTTTGAACCCCACTTTATATAATATAAGAAATTAAAGTGGCAAATATATTAATAAAAATTGTAATATTAAACAGATAATTATTTTATGATATTTACTGTCTATGTTGGTAAAAAAAAAAAAAAAAAAGGTTAATTAACATTCTTTCTGCAGGTTATATTGTTGCAACAAGTGACTGTTTTAATAAGCGAGTCATTCATTCATTTAATCAACCGATTCGCTCAAATACTGATTCATTTGGGAACTAAACTTTGACAATCTTTATGAGTGACTGGTTGAATCATTCCCTCAACTGATTCTTCCAAACTCTGATTCACTCAGAAACGAAACAATCGAGTGAGTCTTTGAATCATTAACTCAAATATGTTGAAAACACTAATTAAAATTCTACTACTTAATTCTCTTGTGGCTTTAGACCATGTCTACACCGGACACGACAGTTGTCCGTTATCAGATTATTGTCTGGATTTTGACGTTTCACGCCGTGCTGCTCCGCATCCAGTGTAGACAGCATCACTGATTATAATGTACTCTATTTGCTTTTGACTCTTTTTCCATTGGCGGAGCAAAAATAAAAAAAGTAACTATTAATAATTTGTCAAAAATTAAACTTTTTGTTCATTGAACTGTTGTAATAAAGGCCATTTCACATTCGCAATTGTGCTTCTGGTCTGAATAGCGAAACAACCGCTCTATATTGCTTAAGCATCCCTACATACAGTATATACAAAATGCTGTGAGCACTGTGAAGTGTGTTTATGATGCCAGTAAGCTGGACTGTATGGAGAAAAGCACTGCATTGTCCCAGGGAGGCAGTGTAATGTAGTGTGCATGAAATTCACAGTGACAGTAAAATCGCATAGAGACTTCAGCTCTTTCTTTTCCAAGGATGTGGCCTTTCATTTATCCTAAACCTAGACCTCTCTCCACCAAAATAACACCTTCAAATGTGAAGCCATCATAGAGAGTTCAATAAAAGCCACTGCACTCAAAAAAATAAGTCACAACTTTGCTATAGAAAAGAGTAAAAGAGAACAGGTCTCTTAATTCTGGCCAAGAATGTTTTCTTCTTGAACTCTAATGCAGGGTACAGACTACACGATATCAGATCGATTTTGACACATATCCGTGTTGTGAAATCATGTTTGTGTATGTATGTATATATGTGTGTGTGTATATATATATATATATATATATATACACACACACACACACTATTCAAAAGTTTGGTGTTTGCTTTTGAGAAAAGTCTCTTCTGCTCACCAAGGCTACATTTATTTGATCAAAAATACAGAAAAAAAAACTTAAAATTGTGAAAAATTAATTCAATTTAAAATAACTGTTTTCTATTTTAATATATTTTGAAATGCAATTTATTCTTGCCATGACAAAGCTGAATTTTCAGCATCATTACTCCAGTCTTCAGTGTCACATGATCATTCTAATATGCTGATTTGCTCCTCAAAAAACATTTCTGATTATTATCAATGTTGAAAACAGTTGTGCTGCTTAATATTTTCGTGGAAACTTTCATAAATTTTTTTTCAGGATTCTTTGATGAATAGAAGGTTCATCGTGATGATTCGTAAAAAACAAGGTATTGTTTTTGTTTTTTTATTAAAGGGAATTTAATAATTAAAAGATCAAAAGGGATTTAAGGGAATAACGAAAAAGAAATAAAAACGGTAAAAGTTCCAGGTCTATTGTAGTTAAGTATCAATTTAAACTTATTTGCAAATATTATTTTTTCTACAAATATATTCACTCTTATTTGTATGTCTAATATGTCAAAAACACAAAACGTTTCTTGTCATGTTCAGTTATGAGTTACATTTATCATATCACATTAATCAAATAATAGCATGTTTTCAATTCAAAACAGCGAAATTTCATAAAAATGTCGAGTAGTTTGCATCACTGGATAGTATTGTCGGTTGCTGAATATTTCAGTCATAAAACAGTCATCAAATATTAGATGTTTAGCTACTTACTTACCACATAGCCTACTCTTTCACTGCTATAGCTAAAATGAAAGCGTCACATTGGAATTCACACTTGTCTTCTGTGAACAGTAAGCCCCACCTTCGGATTTGATTGGCCAGCTCACTCATTCTGACAGTGATGAGCGCTGTTAGACCGCTGAGACAGACCAGCCTAAAAGTGTAACTTTTAAAACTTTTTTTGTTATCCTAACAACAAACAGGGTTAAGGCCTTGACATGTAGTATGACATGTGCCTCATCCACGACAAGAATTTAGGAGTCAGAATCTCATAATCTGACTACTGTAACAGACAAAAATATTGTGTAGTCTGAACCCTTCCTTCAGAAGAGTGGAAAAGTAGGGCATAAATGGATGGAATCAGACACGTCAGTTTTCTGCCTGTGAATAAAGTGTGTGCTTCGTGTCCCTCCAGGGTCTTTCTGTCAGCGCTAGTGTTGGCGGCTTTGTTCTGGCGTAGGTGATTTGTCTTGTCTTATCCTCATTTGTCACCTCTGAAGTGTCTAATGGAAGACGCTCTGTTGGGCGTGTCGAACATTTGATGTGAACATGTGGCTTTGCTGCCTGGCATCGGTCGGCATCAACGTCCATGTGGCTGATTGCTTGTTTTGGTGGAGATGGTTCATACCACCCAGTGTTTTAATTTGAAATGCAGCAGATCACAGACAGCCCTCCTGCAGCATCTTAAAAAAAACAAACAATTTTGTTTCTACAGGTGTTGTATCGGCTTACACCTTCAGAGGATTTTTTTTTTATTCTAGGGTTTGTACGTATATACTATTGCTGTTGAATTATGTAAAGAAAGCTGGATGTAGCAGCAGATCAAATATCTGTGTATTGTGAAGGTTTGAGAGCACGATTTGTCTTTCTGGCTGAGGCTGGACATCTTATTTTGATGTTTTTATTTGTGGTTACGTTTTATTCGCATGTCCTTTTCCGTGATAAAGTTGTCACAGCTCTATGCATAACACAATGTTTGAATATGTCAAGACTCAGCCCTCGTCTGAGCCAAAAAAAGTGTCTCCCTGGCAGGAGGACGCTGTAATTTCTCAGACTGCTTCTGGGTCTTGATTAAATTAAAGTAAGACTGTTAATCACTTAAATGTCAAGAATCCATGGAAATTGTTCACAGCATTTTTCCTATTTTAGCACCAAATACGGGATTAAAATAATTTCATAAACAGCTTACACTGACTATTGGCACCATTGGAATTGATGAAATTCAATTTTCATCTAACAGGATGAAATAAGCCCTTTTCCGGTGTTCGTTTGAATCCGTGATGAGATGGCAGAGACCTGCTGTGATCCAGAGTAATCTCTTCATTTTAGACGCTTTTGATAGTTAATCAATTGCCACTGGATTAGCTACACATTTACAATCCTATACATTGGAATGAAATGGATATCTGTCCATCGCTGAGGATAAAATATTTCTCTTGGCCTCTTTTTTTTCTTCCATTCTTGCCATATTTTGAGCTGGCCAGACTGTTTCCCACTGAGATTGACAGGTGAAGCCATCAGCCCTGTCCTGTGTGTGGATCTCTCTCATGTGTTTGAGTTCACATGGAGGCTGCCATCCCCAAAGGAACACTGAGGAAACTCTGCAAAAAAGAAAGTTTGTGTTGGAGCCATGGCCTGGGGGTCAGGAGTCACATACACATTGAGCCGTGGTGCACATGCAGGCAATGTGAGTTCGAGTCTCAGTTCCATCAAAGTGCCCATGTAGAGCTGCTGTTAAGAGAGCAGATGTGCAAATAAGTGAGGGGCGTTCACAAAGGACGTTTTGAAGCAGCTAGGCAGCGCAGTGAAATGGAATTGAATGCATGTGTGGAACGACATGAGGGTGAGTAATTAATGACAGAATTTTCATTTTTGGGTGAACTAACCCTTTAACATAAAGGCTATGTTTATAGTATGGAACCAGATCCCGAACATGTCCTTAAACTTTGCTGCTGGTATGACAACTAATGCATGTCTTGTTTTTCTGTTTGTTGTGAAAGGGAATATCACAACTGTTCAAAAGTTTGCAGTCAGTAAGTTTTTTTTTCTTTTTTAGAGAAACTTAATTCTTTTATTCAGCAAGGACACATTAAATTGATCAAAAGTGACAGTATTTATAATGTAACCAAATGTTTGTTTCAAATAAATGCTGATCTATTGAACTTTCTATTCATCGAAGAATTCTGAAAAAAGTATTGTAGCATTCTCAAGACAAGGACAAGGCATTTTGATGCAAAGTGGTGTTTAATAAATGCTGTTGTTGGCCGCAGCCCACGCTGTAAACACCCCGACTTATTCAGAGAATCACACTTGAACCAGCAGGGTACTCTTCTGCTCCCCTTCTCCCAGCTCCCCCTCACCTCAACACAGTGGGCGGAGCCTCTATATACTCAACTTGAACATTTAATCAGAATTAGAATGAGCTTTATTGCCAGGAGTGCTTGTACACACAAGGAATTTTTTTTCCTTTTTGGTAATTAAGCTTCCAGTGCACACATATAAATACAACAACAAGACACATAATAATAAAATTAAGAATAAAAAAATGAATGAAAAAGTATAAAGACAAGTCAGAATAGACATATTTACAGATTATCAGCATATTTACAGTTTTGTTGCTAATATAAATAAGTAGGATTGAATTTGTAAAATATTGCACTAAATGTGAAGTATTGCACTAAGAGAGGCCTAGAGAGGTAACAACTGTTCAAGCGGGAGATGGCCTGTGGGAAGAAGCCACTCCTGTGCCAAGATGTTTTAGTGCCTGTTGTTCTGAGTCAAGTTCCAGATGGCAACAGTTCAAAGAGGTTATGGCCAGGGAGTCTGTGATGATCTTACCTGCCCTCTTCCTCACTCTGGAGGAGTACAGGTCAGGAGAGTTTGTTACAGGGCAGAGGAGCACCAATAATGCCTTCAGCAGTCCGGACTGTCCGTTATAGTCTTCTGATATCTGATTCGGTAGCTGAACCAAACCATCAAGTTATTGAAGTATATAGGACAGACTTTATGACGACCGAGTAGAACTGGATCAACTTCCTCGAAAGAAGTACAACCTCTGCTGGGCCTTTTTCACAATGGAGTCACTTCAGGTCCTGAGAGATGGTGGTGCCCAGGAACCTGAGTGACTCCACTGCTGCCACAGTGCTGCTCATGATGTTGAGTGGATGGGATGGGAGTGCTGGGGGGATTCTCCTGAAGTCTACTATCATCTCCACTGTTTTGAGCATGTTATGACTGCACCAGACAGCCAGCCGCTAAACCTCTTGTTCGTATGCAGACTCATCACTGTCCTGGATGAGGCCGATGACTGTGGTAATAACAGTTCCTCAACACCAAATGAATAAAGTACAACGTTAACATTAAACACATCCTTAAATACAACAACAGCAACATTTTGAACGCATTACAGTATCATGGTTTGCCAAATAATATTAAGCAGCACAGCCATTTTTGACATTGATAATAGTAAGAAATTTCTTTGGCACTTTTGAAATGCAGATTTGCTATCACTGGAATAACTTTTTACAAATACACTAAAATAGAAAACGGGGTAACACTTTATTTTAAGGTGACGTAGTTACATTGTACTTACTCAAATAAGTACTGAGTAATATTAATTAACTACATGTACTTCCTAAAGAGTTACGGTTGGGGTTAGGGTTTGGTTTATGGTTAGTTACTAACCCTATTAATTATTAATTAAAACCCTAGCAATTATCCATAATTGACTTATTACTATAGTAAGTACATGTAGTAACATGTAACTATGACACTAACAAAGTGTTACCGAAAACAGTTATTTGAAATTATACAATATTATTGTTTTTACTGTATTTTTACAAATAAATGCAGCCTTGGTTTGCATACGAGACTTCTTTCAAAACCATTAAAAATATTTTCAGTGTATACATAAATGTATATACCTTTTAAAATACATGTTATTTGTTGTACAGTCATTGTAAATAAGAAATTCTAATTGCTCTATTGCTTCTGACACTGATGAAATATTTCATTTTTGCCATTTTTTTCTGTCCAGCAGAAAAAAGGTTATTGTTGAGCTTCTCCACTGCCAACAAAAGCGATGAAAATACCAAACATAAAATAAAAGCAGACAGTTGTGTTGAATACATTCATTATATCAAATTCTTATTTATTTCTGTAACACTGTCCACTTTTACTTCACAGATGCAAACAAAAGTCCATCTGCTCAGTGCTTGATCTTCCCGTATGAACCAGAGCAGTAGCGTTCGCTTGTGTTGTCAGTGGTTTCTTTCCCTCTTTACATTTCACTATAATGACTGCAGCATCAAAGGGTGCCAATGACAGAGGCAGCATCTAAAACCTCTTAATGTGTTCCTGTTATTCTTCCGCCAAAGAAGACACGGCCTGCCGACAGCATGAAAATGAAAAGGCACGAATAAAAAAATAAAAAACATGCGGTGTCCTGAAAATTACATTAGACACTCTGAAGGATGCTTTTGTTGTTTCAGTACACCATGCAAATAAGACATGATCTCAGTCATTTGCCCGTGAAAAAATACCTTTCTTACTGCCTTTGATCTTTAGAGCAGATCTGGGAAAAAACCTTGGCAGCGTCCATCAGGGTTGTTCATTTTCTTGCTCTGTTTTTGTCTCTGATGGATAATTAGATGGGCGAAGGGGGGAAACATGATCACAGACGCGACGGGAGACACTTATGAGGTGCTGGTTGATCATTCCTTCTTCACTGAACCAGTATCCTGTGAGGTCACCAATGCCCTGGGAAGCACCAACATCAGTCGCAATGTGGATGTTTACTGTGAGTTTAACAGCGTACCTACTGCATATAGATGTTTCTTTTCATTTTATGGTTTATTCAGAAATGATTAATGATTCATGATTTCAATGATTTGTCATTTCAAACCTACATGACTTTCTTCCCTGAATGTTCTTTTGCATATAATAAAAATTAATGAACATTTGTTTGTTTTTGTTTTGTAGTCGGCCCTCGTCTGGCTGCTGATCCCCAGAGCCTCCAGGTAGACCGGGGTTCTGATGCCGTGTTCAGTTGCGCTTGGATTGGGAACCCTTCGCTCACCATCGTCTGGATGAAAAGGGGCCATGGAGTCGTACGTACTTTTCTCTGCACTATTCAGAATATTTATCTATGCTTCTGTGTAACTACTATTAGTCCTGTTAATATTTTGAATTAGCTTTCATTTTTATAATTTCCTCTTTTATACTTTACATTTTAATTTTAGTTCAAGTTTTAGTAAATTTGTTATGTGCTTTTTGTCATTTTTATTTTAACTTTTTTAACATTACTAATTAATTTTATTTATTTTATTTTCAGTTTTGGTTAAGTTTTAGTTTTTTTTTTCCAGTTAGTAATTTTAGTGTTTTGACTTCTCTTAAATGCATTTCTGTTAGTTGCCATGGTTTAGCTTAAGTTTTTATTAAGTTTCACTCCAATTAACAAAAATGTATTTAATAGTTTTATTTTTATTTTTAGTTAATAATAAAAACCCTGTCTAACTGTGCGTTCAGAATGCCGCCGGCGAGAGTGCCGAAGTGACCAGAAGTCATTCATTTTCAGTGTGAGCTGGTGGCAAGCTCTGGCGAGCAGCAGCGTGTCTTGGGCGGTGGGCGGTGGGCGTTGAGGAAAGTTGAAGTCAGGGAAACTTTATGGTAATGAGCTAAGACGCGGTTAGCCAGCAACCAATCAGAATGTAGAAGTCCTCCACTTGAGAGGATTCCAGTCGTGTAAACTTTGGTTCCGTCCAAACATTAGTTCCCAAGCAAAATGGAGGAGAGGTTGATAATTGCTGTGGCGGGTTTCCCAATAATATATGATGTGTCCCTGTTTGCATACAGGGACATAAATAAGAAAAACACAAATGGCTTTTAATTGGTTTATTTCCTTAGCAAACGTAATTGACCGTTCGCCCCGTTTAGTTACTGTTGCTATATCCGACAAGCCATGCCGCTCTCACGCCACACATCATGTTCTCACGCAGTGAAAAAGGTACAGCGCGGAGCAAAGATGACACCGACAATGCGTCGACAGACAAGGCAGAGAAGGTTACTTTCGATATAAAACAAACTCTCAAATTTTAAATATTGTAATTTAAGAAACAATTTAAACAATAAATACCGTTTTGTGGCTCTTTAATGTGTCGTGACAGATCGCTGCAGTGCCTCAGTTCAAGCGGCTCGTGAACCAATCATCTGTTCCTACTAGTGAATTTATAGTATCAAATAAACATGAATGAACATCAGAAAGAATGTTGTTTCAACCACGGAAGGACGTCAGTACACACCATTTTTCAGGTTCAAGTCCACCAACATAATCTACTAACTCCCCTGACTGCTTTGTCGGATATAACAGCAGATTCGGCATTATGATTGGTTAGATCGCCTGTCAATCAAACTCCCTGAGAAGGGTCAGTTGTTCAGTTCTTTCCATCGATCAGTTTCTTTCACATTTAAAAGATTTCATGAGGTTAACTTTTACCCTACTTGTGGTCAGTCTACACAAATACTGATCAACATGCTTGTTTGCTTTGCGGTGCTTTTAAATAAAGTTTACAAGACCAAGCATTCGATCTACGTCAGAGCATCCACAAATCTTTCTACAGCGTTGTTGGCAGGGCAGCCATAGCAAATTTTGACGCTTTTGCCAGCGGCGGGCTAAATGCACAGTAAAAGGCTCATAAATGTTCAAACTTCAAAAGAAAAAAGCTTTTTCAAAGCTTTCAAACAAAGGCTTTGTCGAACCAAAGTTTTTTTTTCTGCATTCTGTTTGCTCCTTCAGATCAAATTCAGGAATTTAAAGGTGAAGTATGTAGTTCTGCGACATTAGTGGCACCTAGCGGATTTACAAAAATGCAGTATATTTTCTCACCTCAGACATCATAAATACAGCTTTTACTGGTGCTTAGAATAAAACGATCCAACATATCTGCACTGGGCACATTTTTTGACATGACGCACAACAACTGTTTGAGGTTGTCTACAATGGACACAATCAAAGTAAACTATATAAACTAAAACATTTGTCTTCCTGAATGGGTGCATGATGATGTTGTTTTGAAGCGTCCACTGTAGCCCATTTCATTGCAATGTCCCATTTGCTTTGACATGTTCATGACCTGTTTAATGACCTGTTTAATCTTTGAAGGTCTAAATGTAGTGAAATTTGGCTTGCTCTTCTGTAACTGAAGCTGATTGCCTTTTCCCATAATACGTCAGTCATGGTCCCACAGCGGCTAAACACCCTCTGGCTCCACCTGCTACAGTAGCCACACACCAAACTCATGTTATAGATTGAGCTGGAAAGAGACTGACAGATCTGAGCAGACCGCTCTTAATGTTTACACTTTTGGGTGAGATAAACCCATTAATGGCATACTAATAGTAGACAATGAACAAGAGAATGTATTTTAACATAAAAATATTACATACTTCACCTTTAAAATTAATTCTCAATTAAATTTTTGAATGCCGCACAACCCTGACTTATGGAGTTTTATTTAATTCTCCATCTGGATGTGATGAATGTTTCCGACATGTGACGGAACTATTTTTGATGGCAGCTGTGACAGTTGAGTTTCAAGGGCTAATGGACCCTCAGTAGAGCACATTGTGTTTGTTTGGGTCGTCATCTGTTAGGATCTCACAACTGATGTCGAGATGAAGTCAAAACACAAGCAAGAAGCTGTATTTGTGACTACAGTGATGGTTAATTATAGAAGCAGTTCTGCTTCATATATTTGCTTCAAAAAAAAAAAAAAAAAAGACAAGGAAGAGAAAACTTTTTAATGATATCCACAAAGTTGCTCAGACTGTGGTGTTGTGTTTTTTTTCCAAACATCTGTTACCTTGCAGGTGCTAAGCAACGAGAACACCTTGACACTGAAGGCAGTGAGACAGGAGGACGCTGGGAAATACGTATGTCGAGCTGTGGTGCCGCGAGTGGGAGTGGGAGAGAAGGAGGTCACGCTTACTGTCAACGGTAAATACTTTAAATGCTTTGTTTATATGCAGTCTGTCGGCCTGATCAGGACCCTTCAACGAATTCTCATTTGCTTCGGGTTTTGATTGCTTTGACTCACAAGAGCTGGAAGAGCCTCTCAAAAGCAGGATCAAGCCACATTTCGCTCGGGGTAAAGGGGATGTTTTCTACACTGTTTAGCTTTGCAATAACTGAGACATGCTCTATGACCCTCAAAGATATGGGCGCCGTAATCAGGAGAGATGATCTCGAACCGCTCTCATCATTTCTTCTCACTCGTCATAGATGACAGACCCGGGGCCGTGTGATTTGCTTTAAGGACTCTGCCGGGTTTCTGAATCAATATGGGCATATTGATTAACCCCACACTTCAAGAAGTGTCTTTCCCTGAAATGTAATCAAAAAAATATCACAGGCCTTTCTGGGGAGTTCAAACAATACCAGCACCAGCAAAGACCATATACATATACGTGTTTTGGTTGTTTTGCTTTGTCTTGCTGTAGGCGTCATTTTATTGGTTATTCTCTCTCTAGAGTAGCTCATGAAAAAGTGTTATGGAGCTTTGTATGCTTTATCCATTTGTTTTGATGGAAACTTTTAAGTCCTCAGGGCTTTGCAATAACACCGGCCTGCTCCTGTGAGGCAATAAGCCTGTTCAGCGCTCTATGAATTCTTAATCTTTGCTGTTTTTCCTCTTGTGGTGTTACTGGGTTGAGATCAGGGTCGGGTCAGCGTGTGTGACTGTGGGCCTCCTTGAGTCCTTGTGTCTAATCCAGTCTAATCCAGGAACAATTCAATCAAAAATGAAAATTCTGCCATCACTTACTCAACACTTGTGTCGCTCCAAACCTCTATTACTTTGTATCTTCTTGTGAAACACAAAAGGAGATGTTCTGAAGGATGTTAAGCTCCAAAAATGACAAAATGCAACATAAAAGTCATGTCTGTTTGACTTGCGCACTGCGTTCCAAGTCTTCTGAAGTCTTTGTGTAAGAAACAGACTGAAATTTTAAGACTAAGATGTAATTCGGCTATAAGACACATTGGGACCAAATGATGTTTGACCTATTATGCCCCTTTTCATAAGACGTAATATATTGTTTCTGGTGAAGTATGTCTGTGAAGTTTCATCTTAAAATCCCACAGATCATTATTAAAGCTTGTCAAATTTGCCCGTATTTAGGTGTGTGTCCCTTTAATGCAAATGAGCTGCTGCTTTCCAGAAGAGGGCGGAGCTTTAACAGCTCGCACTTCGTTGCTCAACGACAACAAAGCTGGAGAATGTCACGCAGCCAAAATGACGATTGTCAGTAACGGTGTTCAGCCTTACATTGTTCAAACTGGAGTCAGACACTGATGGAGAGACTCAGGAAGAAGACTTCCAACTTCCAACTTTTAAAATGCAACTGGACGTTTCTGAATGGTTAGTGGATGAATTTATGTAGCTGCTGTGGAGTTACGTTGATTCAACTCATCGATTAGCATGTGCTGTCATGTTAATCTTTTGTTCAAATCAAGCATTGAACTGACCCTCGTTTGTGAAGCAGTCCGACTTAAAAATACTTAAATTTTCTTCACCTGCAGCTTTGCCTCATTAGGTTGGTATCGTTCCCTCGTTCAGGAACAACTTTGAAGCAAATCCTTCTTTGTACTGTCCAAGGTTGAGAAAGCACTCAACTTGAAGTGATTAGCACACACAAGCAAGATTTGCTTACTGTTTCTGGGTGATTTCCATTGAAAATAAAATAAATCCACTGTTCTCTTGTCTCCTCTGAGGCTGCGACACTAAATAGTGTTCTGTGCTCATCTGTGCAGCCAATGACAGAACAGTTAGCATGCTTTGCTCGAACTTTTGCCATAGTGTTAGAACTGATACACCATTGTTGCTTGCGAAAACAAAATGGCGGCGCCGTGGGTTGAAATGTGCAGATTTAGGGGCAGTATTATTATAATAAGATCCCCTTCCTGCGTCACAAGGGAACGAAATTTGAGCAGCTTGTTTTTTCACATGCTTGCAGAGAAAGGCTTAGCAAAACAAAGTTACTGGGTTGTCCTTTTTCACGTTTTCTGGCTTGGTAGATGCACCGGCGACCCGATTATAGTACTTCAACACAGAAAACGTCAGATTTTCATTATATGTGCCCTTTAAACTAAAAATTTGGCGCTACAATTTGTCTCACATCATTTTTTAAAACTGCACAAGAGAGAGACAGAGCTGTGGTGAAAGGAAAGATTTTCAGTGTATAAAATCTACATTTTTAACCTGTTCCTCACAAAAAGCTATTGTTTAATATGGCTTCAGAAGCACATGGGTGTATAGACCACTTCTGTGATCCTTTTCTAAGATACTTTAAAGGTAATTTTTGAAACTTAAAAAGCAATCATGACTTTTTTTTTATGTATTAGAACAAAGTATATACTGTACATTCTGCCAAATGCCAAAATCTCCTTTTGTGTTCCACAGAAGGGTCTAAGGTCGCTCCTGAGGTCTTTATCACAATGTAGCACTGACAAAGCCTACAAAGTACTTTGGATTCAGCCAGACTGAACATTTAAAATCCAAATATTTTATGCAGTCTGTAAAACCACCCACAATGTAAATGAAGTTGTGTTCCTGATGCAAATCAAGAACCCAAAAAGTTAAGGTCTATATGATAATGTAGCTCAGTCACCTCATTGTCAGAGATGGTTCTCGATGACCCATATCTGCTCCTATTCTATAACCAATGAACTTTTGCTGAGGATGTGAACATGCAAGTAATGCAGCAACACCAAGTTTTTGACACTAGTTCATGTCTGTGATGATCAAGCCATTTGGATGTTGCAGTTACTCTAGTTTAATAATGGTGAGTTAATGACAGTGAGTTCTGTCATTATTTATGCCAAGCTTCAAAGGTGTTCTTTAAAGTATCAAATTTTATATTTTAAAGGGATAGTTCACCCAAAAATGAAAATTTTGTCATCATTTACTCACCCTCAAGTTGTTCCAAACCTGTATAATTTTTTTTGTTCTGCTGAACACAAAAGAAGATATTTGGAAGAATGTTTGTAACCAAACAGATCTCGCCCTGACAGAATTTTCATTTTTGGGTGAACTATCCTTTTAAGAAGAAAGAAAGTCATGCAGGTTTGGACTGGCATGAGGATGAGTAAATGAGAGTTTTTGGGTGAACTGTCTCTTTAAGAAATGTGCAGCCATATGCTAATAAACAGAGGAGACACATTAGTGCTTAAATACCAGAAATTAGATGGATTAGGCAGATGATGAACGGGAAATACGATTACTGATATTATAATATATCATTAATGAATAACCACATTAGAGTCCATTAGGCTGCAAGAGCATCTCTTTGACAAACACAGATGATTTTATGTATTTGATAACGACGTGTGTGAATGAGCCACCTCACGGAAACAGATCAATATCTCTGCAATCCTTACACAGCTTGTGACCCTCATCTAAGAAAAAAGGTGCTTTTAAACTTCAAACTTCAAAAAGTACTCCTAAACCCGAAGAAATGAAACAAACCAACTCGGTTCTGGTTTTGGATTAACCTCAGTTCATCTTAAAATAAACAGGAAACCAAACACCCATTAACAACTTAGGATGCCATTTCAGAAGCATGTTATGGAAGTGTTGTCGAATGCAGTTTGCTGTAGTTTTAAGAAGTTGTGCGCCCTCACCAAAACTGATTGTCCTAGAGCCAATGGTTTGTTTTTTGAGCATCTCCCTGCCACCCTCTCTCACTTCTTCTTTCTGTTCACCCTTTAGACAAGTCTTCTTACTTGCTAGAAATCAAAAGCAAAAAAGGGAGGAATGTTTATAGCACCATACAACAGTGGTCAAGTTAAATTGCAAAATAAAATGCAGCCAAATGCACCCCAGTTACATATCACTGCAAAAAAATGTTTTTCTTCTTTAGTATTTTTGTCTTGTTTCCAGTTTAAATATCTAAAAATTCTTAAATCCAGATACTTTTACTAGATATGTAAAATGACATAAGATAATTTTTCTTGTTTTCTTGGGGAAAAAATCAAAATGAAGTGTTGAATCAAAATTTTGCTTGTTTTGCTTAAAACAAGCAAAATTATCTGCCAATGGGATAAGAAAAATAATCTTGTTTCTGATTCTTGTATTAAGCAAAATCTCACTTCATTTTTTTTTTTTTTCTTCAGAAAACAAGAAAAATATCTTATATCATTTTACTTATCTAGTAAAAGCATCTGGATTTAAGAAGCTTTTGATATTTGGACTGGAAACAAGACAAAGATACTACGTAATAAAAGCATTTTTGCAGTGTATTTCCATCAAGAGGTGCATTGATTTTTGGTCAAGATCTTGTATTGACAATGCAAAAGGTGAGCACTCTGTAAAGTCTACTCCAGCACATCCCAAAGACTTTTAATGAATTTAAGGTCTGGACTCAGAGGTGCAAATTCCTGTATGAAAATTATTCTTAATGCTCCCTCCCAGCCATTCTTTCACAATTTGATCCTGATGAATCTTGACATTGTCATCCTGGAATATAACCATGATGTGTCTTCCTACATGGTTGTTTCAGAAATGTAAAGCTACACACTCCATTAATTAGGATTAGAAGAACTGTTCCCAAAAATATAACATGCTAGACACATAATAATCACAGCAGTAATGATCCATTCATAGACTTTAAGCATTTGCCTATTTAAATTATTATTTTTTTGCCCGGGCAATGTATACATGTTTATATTATATGCTAAATTAGACTTAGAGCAGTTAGAGTAGATGATCGGGCCTCCTTGTTTCCCATTGTACGTGCAGAGCGTCGTCAGGCACGGAGCGAGACGCGTGACGCCACCTTCCTCGTGTGGCTCAGTCTCACATCCCGCTCTCTCTCCCTTCTCCGCTTGTTTCCCGTCTGAGCCTAAGAGATAAAGCTGTTTAATTACAGCCCTCATTTATGGCCATGATCCCCTGTCAGATTTGTTTGGCTCCCCCAGAGGACACGATCTGAGCAGACTGCCGCTGGAAGAGCACGGAAAAAGCGTCCCATCCCTCTGCCCGACTGCAGCCTTTGAGCGCACGTGTGATTAAGAGGGTGCTGGGGAAAGCGAGAGCATTGTCTCGCTCTCTCCAGAGAGACGGTGCTTCGGTGTGTACAGAAGACTCCTGCACGCTGCTGGGATCTGTAATTGATGGGATAGTACTCGCACACAGAGACACCCGAATTCCAATTAAAATGAAAATCTGTTTTCATATAGAGACACATAATGAACCTCAATCTGCTGTGGATGGAGAAATGGAAATGTTATGATTGTATTTATTATGATTTTATCTCCCTCTTTTCTCTTTCACTTTTAATTATTTATGAAATTATGAAGTTTACTCTAAGCATTATTTCCAGTTTTGTTGAATAAGATGCAATGGGAAGAGTTAAGTGACTAGCTCATCCAAAAATGAGAATTCTGTCATTATTTACTCACCCTCATGTCATTCCAACCCCGTATAACTTTCTTTCTTCCGTGAAGCACAAGACGTAAATTGTTGGAGAATATCATGCCAGTTTTCAATATAATGAGCACTGGAACTGTCAAGCTCCAAATGACAAAAAAAAAAAAAAGCACCAAAAAAGTGTTCCATGCTATTCATGTTCAAGTAATATGATGGTTTTGAGTGAGGAACAGACTGAAATTTAAGTTGTTATTCAGCGAATAACAAATCTTAACATCCTCCTTAGCTCTCTTTGGTGTATTTGTGAGAAAACGTACAGTGAACTGTGTAAAATGTATGGTCAAATATTTGTTTGAGTTGGATCTTTTCAGTAAATTTGATCCAGTTATATGAAATTTAAATTGGTCTTTTCTAAGTGCAACTTATTGATCCGATTGTGAATGATTCAGTGCTGTCAAATAGATTAATCGTGATTAATATCATCTAACATAAAAGTTTGTTTACATAATATGTGTGTGTGTGTGTGTGTGTGTGTATATATATATACAGGGCTTGACATTAACACCCGCCAAATGCAGGTAGATTTCAGCTGTGGCGGGTAAGACAGCCACTCCCACTAGCCACTTTGGCGGGTATGATATAATTTTAGCCTACAGTCAAATGAAAGGTAGCTAAGCTCATCGTAGCACAAAATTACAATCTGATCACAATTTCTTTGTAGATTAACTTGCAGTTAGTGAAGGCGGGATCGGCGGAATCGGACTGAATGACACACAAAAGAAGCGTTCTCTCTCTGTCGCACGCGCGATCAGTTCTCCTTGCGCCTGAATAGTCAAATACACGCACACACGGATGTCAAAATGTCCATCGTTGGAGTATCTCACGTGAATACAGTCGGTTATGGCTTAAGTCGGCGTAAACAGGTTGGTAAAAACTGGATATGTGTCAGTATATTACATACATGCATTCAGCAGCCCAATTAAATATCTGTATGTCATTAATGTTAATCAAACAACAGAAGATGTTAAATAAATGTTAAATAAACCTACTGTATCTGAAAAAAGAGTTTAGGCTATTTACTATTGTATTGTAATTTGCTAATTTGCTTCTTTGTTCTTTTTATATAGCCTAACAAAAATAACTTATACAGTTATAAAATGTATCATATTATGGTCATATTACCCACCCTTTGCCCACCCATACATACCAGCTGATATACCATGTAGTCCTAGTCTTGATTTAGGTGGTCAATCTGCATTTGAACGTTTGAAAGGGTTTTAAATCTAGCTAATCAAGTAAAATGACTCAAAATCAAGTAATTGTAGCATGCCAAAGTCAACTTTAATCATATAAAATGTAATCCCAACAGCAAAATTGTGGCCAGTGAAAATGCTGAGTGGCTAGTAACTTTGGAAAACCACTAGCCACAGTGGCTGGTGAGCAAAAAAGTTAATGTCAAGCCCTGTATATATATATATATAAGTGCTGTCAACCTTAACGTATGCGATTAATTCAAAATCCTTAGCGCGTTAAGATAATTTGATGCATTTCATGCGAAAACATTACGGAAGCATGTGAAATTGCGTCATAACGTAATTTACGTCACACAGTTAGATGATCTTAAAGTCCATGCTGATTATATCAGAGAGAATTATTCATTCCAGTGTCTGTTTCGCTTTAAAACACAAACTCTCTGTCATATTGTGTCATTGTATCTGAAGAGCGCAAGCCGTTATATATATATATATATATATATATATATATGTATGAATAAATATACTGTATGTGTGTGTATACACACACACAAACACACACACACACACACACAGACGTGTAATATATATAAATGTAATAATATATATACACACACATATATTATGTAAACACAAACTTTTATGTTAGATGTGATTAATCGATTTGACAACACTAATGCATGTTTCATTTTGTATTTTTTTTTACATTAATTTTTAATCAAAATGTGAAATGTCAGACTTCTCTCTAGTATTCTAATCAAGTCCACCTAATCAAGCACCATCTTACTTTTTTTCTTTTTTTGATAATCCGTTTTATTCAGATGTACATCACAATACAAAAGAAATTATCTGTCACTACTTCTGTTACATTGCTATACTTTAAGCTGTAGGGTAAAGTGTTAAATGTTTAACAATACAATTCACTAAGAGTGAATTTGTGGCCACTGTATTTGTCTTACTCTCTTTTTGTTTAAGTGCCTGATTCACTGGAAAAATATGCAAATCCGGTAACGGCGTGAACGTGTCCACAAAATCTACAATTCAGATACCTGAATCTGATCTTGTCTGGATGTGCGCCTGGTTATATGTGTGCCTCTTTTCCATCATTTGATCATCGTTTGATGAATGCAGTGATCAATGGAAAATGTGCATGAACATCTCTTTGAAAGGAAACTGCACTGACCGTAATAGTGCATTGATAACTGTGCCAGTCAAACAGCACCGAGTTTAGGCACAATCTATAATGAGCCTAATTTAAATAGAAAGGAAGCATGTTTGTTCTGAAAAGAATGACAATGACTTCATTTAAATTCTCACTGGGCATTTAGAGGCTGGTTATTATGAACTTGATTGCGAGCGGTCAGTGAATAAGAAGCAGTGAAATACCGCATGCAAAAGTTTGTCCTTGATTCTTTACTCTAACTCCTCATCTTAAGATAGAAGATAATCAAAAGCAGATTGGAGATAATGAAAACAGCAGCTTATGTCCTGTCATCTCTGTTCTCAGGGAGGATGTGAGCTGATGTGGTGTGCAGGCGGTTCAGCTGTCAGATAGGAAGCTTGACAGTCTGTTGTTTGTTTCAGGGCCTCCCACCATCTCCAGCACACAGACGCAGCAGGCTCTGTACGGGGAGAAGGGCCAGATCAAGTGCTTCATCCGCAGCACTCCTCCTCCGGACCGCATTGTGAGTCCTATCTATCCATCTATCAATCTATCAAATATTTAGGAATCATTTTAAGAATTTTAAATCAATACTTAATCTCCACTTACTTGTAGTATTATAAAAATCTAATATTATAATTTTATTATAAAATGTGATATTAAATATTTTATAATAATAATATTTATATATTAATATATTTACTTATATATTCAGCTTTGTTTATATCCACGTTTCCATCTATCAGTCATTCTGTGTATTTAGTGGTCAAATATTTCTGAATCATGTCAGTAATACTCAAATCAATATTTATTGTAGTCAATATTCAAATCAATATTTAATGTTTCTCATATACTATTAATATAATTAAAATATGCTATTAAAATGTTTATAATAATAATAATAATATTTATATACACTACCATTTAAAAGGTTGAGGTCAGTAAGATATTTTAATAAATTTTTTACTTTTGTTAAGCAAGGGTGCATTAAATTGATTAAAAGTGACAGTAAAGACAAACATATATATGTGACCCTGGACCACAAAACCAGTCATAAGGGTCAATTTATTGAAATTGAGATAAAATAATAAATAATAAATAAGCTTTCCACTGATATATGGTTTGTTAGGATAAGACAATATTTGGCCCAGAAAATCGCCTTTAAAGTTGTCCAAATGAAGTCATATTACTTACAAAAATATTTTTTTATATATATATTTATTGTAGGAAAAGTACAAAATATCTTCATGGAACATGATCTTTGCTTAATATCCTAATGATTTTTTGCATAAAAGAAACCCATGTACAATATACCCATGAAATACCCATGTGACTTATGACTGGTTTTGTGGTCCAGGGTCACATATATGATGGTTTCTACAAAAATATTAATCAGCACAACAAGTTTTCAGTAATAAGAAATGTTACCAAATCAACGTATTAGAATTATTTCTGAAGGATCATGTGACACTGAAGACTGGAGTAATGATGCTGAAAAATTCAACTTGGCATCACAGGAATAAATTACATTTTAAAACAGAAAACAGTTATTTTAAATGTTAATAATATTTTTCGCAGTTTTACTGTATGTTTGATCAGCATCAGAGACTTTCAAAAGTCTTTCAGAAATCTTACTAACTCCAAAGATTTTAAAGGGCACTATAATAATCTGTTTATTTGTATAATCAGGTTTGTTCTGAGACTTATGTCGGATTTTATATTTATCTGTCCCTATAAGTAAAAACTGGACCATGGCTGGTCACGTTACATGTTGGTCACATGGTTCCTTTTTGTACAAGTGGATAGGTCTGTGCCAGAATAAGTGGACAAGACAGTCCACAGTCTACTACCTTTTAATGCTTTTAGATTTAAACACATTAAACCGATCTTTTAAAGCAATGAAGATCTATTAAACATGATTTATCGCTTGAGTGTTTGGGTTTATTTCAGTGGTTTGAGTCACTTTAACAAAACCAAGATGATTATAGATGAAGAAACATTTTTTTTTAAAAAGTTGATTTCCTTAAAGTAAATGTCTTGACTGAATTTAAAACGTCAAGTTGCCATGACTTCTGTTGTAATTTTAAATAATATAATTATATTATTTAAAGAATCAGAGTTCTGTGCAACATTAAATAGTTCATTTAATTATGTGCTTAAAGCTCATTTTCTAAGTGAATTTGACAGAAACTATTGAGAACATCACGTAACCACTCACGAGGCAAAAAAAACATTTGTGAAATACCACCACACACAGACCTTCAACACTTGGTGCATGAAACAATCAATCACTTTAAATCGAGGAACAAACTCCTCCTGACATCACAGGACAACGAGTGTAAATCAAATTGGCAAACCGTCAGACAGTGCAACCATATTAATTATTCATGTCCCGATGCATGCTGGGAAGAGCTAGAAAGGACTGAACCGCAAAAGCATTTTTTCAGTCTAGGCCTATTTGAACTAAAAAATGCATTAATCCAACTGACCTGCTGTGCTTGTGGGCTCAGCTTTAAAAAACATTATTTCGTAATAGCAAAATGGTGCTGAAACGCTTTACTTCTGTTCCTAAAAGTTGCAAGAACTTAGGAATAGTAAGTAAACCAAAAAAATAATTTAATATTTACTTTTCAGTGTTATTTACTTAATTTTTATGTGTATATTTTATGCAGGCATGGTCATGGAAAGAAACGGTGCTGGAATCAGGAACATCGGGCCGTTATACCGTGGAGACCGTGAGCACAGAGGAAGGCGTCATCTCCACCCTCACCATGAGCAACATCGTTCCTGCTGACTTCCAAACCATCTACAACTGCACCGCATGGAACAGTTTCGGCTCTGACACCGAGATCATTCGCCTCAAAGAGCAAGGTAATAATCAAGTCTGTTTTACTCATGTCTCGCAGTGATTAAGTGCCCTGACTTGATTTTTCCGAGCATTAGGGCAAAGACTGGATCATAGTCTGTTTATTCAGGTAAATGTCACCTACTTAAATGTGTGGATTTCCTTAATGGAATTCCGACATATTCAGAACTTCCATTTGTGATCTAATTTAAACAGCCCTTAATCCTTTTTACTCGCCTTTATGATTTCTTTGAAATATTTAAATGAAATTAGATGGTATTTTTTTATTCAAATACTGGCCCATTTTCCTCTAGTAAAGCCGGCTCCCAAGGTGCAGAGCTGAGTTATTCAAAGAGGTCAGCTCATCCCCATAGGATTTAATCGAAGACTCTTGGAACTCGACTTCATTATGTCTCCTCAAGTGACAAACAGGCTCCTGATCCGGACTGTTCTACGTTCTGTCACTGGTTGTCTGATGATCCCAGCGGTTCTGTGTTCTCCTTAGGGTCTTTGCGCTTGGCCGTCATCATCGGGGTTGCAGTGGGAGCTTTCCTGGCTCTCATCGTCCTCATTGGGACCCTGGGGGCTTTCTGCTGCGCTCGACTGCAGAGGAGTAAGTGAGCTCGTTGTTTCTACAAAGACAGAAACACAGAGGCGACTCGCTCCACACGTCCACTGAGACACCCACCGCTTTTAGACTCAACTTGTAATGCAGTATTGCACAGTGTAGCACAACTTTATCCACACAGTGTTGGAAAGAAGCTAATTAATAGGAACACTGCTTAACTACATTTTCCTGTAGCATGACGGCAGTTCAGATGTTGTCAAATTAGTGTTGTTTTCCAATAATAAGTTGTTTTTCCAACAATTAGCAGCGTAGCGTGACAAAACACTACATCGCTCTTTTTATATTATATTGTATAAAGCCAAACAAACTCTCCTGGGAAGTCTGAAATAAATAAATAAATAAATAAATAATTGAAATAAATAATAAAAAGACTTTGTTGTTTATCACTGTTTTTTACTCAGTTATATAAATTATGTAGTCTTTTAGTTTTAATAATTGCATTTAGTGTACATTTTATCTGTAAATTTCAATTTAATATTATCATTATATATACAGTGCTGCTTGATAGTTTGTGAATCCCTTGCAGAATCTGCAAAATGTAGTACTGTATTTAATCCACAAGAAAAAAAAATAGCTGAATTTATAAAAATGACCCTGCTCAAAAGTTTACATACCCTTGATTCTTAATACTGTGTGTGGTTACCTGGATGATCCATGGCTGTTTTGTTTGTTTTGTTTTGTGATGGTTCTTCAGGAGCCCCTTGTTTGTCCTGAGCAGTGAAACTGCCCTACATTCTTCAGAAAAATCCTCCAGGTCCTGCAGATTCTTCAGTTTTTCATCATTTTTTGCATATTTGAACCCTTTCCAGCAGTGACTGTATGATTCTGAGATCCATCTTTTCACACTGAGGACAATTGAGGGATTCAAACACAACTATTAAAAAAGGTTCAAACATTCACTGACGCTCCAGAAGGAAACACGATGCATTAAGAGCCGGGGGGTGAAAGCTTTTTGAATTTGAAGATCAAGGTAAATTGTACTTAATCTGTCTTCCGGGAAACATGCAAGTATCTTCTGTTGCTTCTGAAGGGCAGTACTAAATGAAAAAATATGATATTTAAACAAAATAAGAAAAATTTGGACATCTTCATCCTGTTCAAAAGTTTTCACTCCCCGACTCTTAATGCATCATGTTTCCTTCTAAAGGCGTCAGTGAATGTTTGAACCTTTTTTAATAGTTGTGTTTGAGTCCCTCAATTGTCCTCAGTGTGAAAAGTTGGATTTCAAAATAATTTTGTATGATGCCTCTTGTTTTGTTAAAATAATTCAAATTTTGCAGATTCTGCAAGGGGTATGTAAACTTTTGATTGATATATATATATATATATATAGTATTAAATTGAAATTGCATGATTAGTTCAGGGTAGTTAGCTACTTTAACCTGTAATGCAGCTACTGTTCAAATGGGAGGCTTGACAGTAGTTGAACTCCTTTAAGGTTCCAGTAACTTGCAACTCGGCAAGCCACATTTTCTGAGTAGCTTCCTCAACACTGTACCACGCAATGATAAGAGCACACCCGCACCTTACTCACGTCTTAGTCTATCTGAGGTCTTTATTGTCTTATCTTTCCTTTCGCAAATTGCCTCCATTAGCGGTGAGCTCCGGCTCCTTACCAGCAGCAGCCGGGCTTTATCTGACCGGGACTGTAAAGACCTAATTTTTTTAACAAGTGATATTTCTTTCTTTGCATGTTGTGACTGTGCACCACAGAGGACATGCACCTGGTGATGTCATCACTCCCAGTGTCACTCTCCTCTCGGCAGCGAGAGCTCTCCGGCACATTAAAAAGTGAAAGTAAGCCCTTCTGTCACCTCTTTCAAATTAGCAGCCAGGTTTATGGAAAGTATACCTGCATGTTGTTCACCAGCGAGTGCTGCACATTCACGGGTCTGTGAAGGGATACTCAGAATCATGTCTGTAGGATATTGTGTGGCTTGCGTCACTGTGGCTAATCAGAATGATTTCTGCCAGATCTCAAAGGGGTCGTATCCGCTAAAAACGACATCCGAGTGGAGATTGTCCATAAGGACAATAATGCAGCCAGAGAACCGGAAGAACACAGCAACATGAAGCAAATGATGGTGAGTTTGCACTCTTAACCCCCCACCAGCCCACCACCCCACATACACACACTTCTCTCTGACTTCCTTTTCATCTGTTTAGCATTTTTCTGTTATTCTGATGTTATCAGCCCTAAATGCAGGTGTAAATTGGCTCCTACAGAGCTTAAAAGTCAAGCTAGAAGCGTTTGCGTACACATTCATATGTTTTGAGTCTGAAGAGTCAAACATTCTTTATCCTAAAAATACAAGATGTGATAGTTATCTTGCTGTGGTTAGCCTTGTTTTTTGTTGTTATAATGTTCAAATATTGATTGTAGACGATCATGTCACTGGATGCCATCACATTATTGGTCTTCTCACAAATTATATGCATTGTCAGTAAAAATAAGACTAAATTCTTATTTAGCACACACAAACATGCCAAATATTAAAAATAAAAGGAATACAATGTAAAAGATTATTATTGTGTATATAAAGATAAAAATGCCTACATGTCATAATAGTCATTGCATGTATCAGAATTGCCTATTTACAGAGAATTGCCTATTTGCCTATTATGACAAATGAAATTGGTTAATTATTTGACCAATCATGGCAATACACACATGTATTTAAACTGACTTGTCAGGTTGAGGGTGTCTATATTCCGTCATGTAAATAGCAATCCACCATGGTGCAAGCGCACCTGACTTTTAAAGAGAATGAGAGATGACACTCTGATTGGTTAATTGCACGTTACGCCCACAACACACCCATGACTCATTAAAGAATTAGTTCACTTTAAAATGAAAATTACCCCAAGATTTACTCACCCTCAAGCCATCCTAGGTATATATATGACTTTCTTCTTTCTGATGAACACAATCGGATTTATATTAATAAATATCCTGACGCATCCAAGCTTTGGAAACGTACTCCACACGGCTCCTGGGTGTTAATAAAGGCCCTCTGAAGTGAAGAGATTGTGTAGGAAAAATATCCATATTTAACAAGTTATAAAGTAAAATATCTAGCTTCCGCCAGACCGCCTTCCGTATTCAACTTACAAAGAAAGTGTAATGCCTCTCGCAGTTCCAAACGCTTACACTATGCCCTATGCCTTCCGTATTCAACTTATAAAAAAAGCAGAACTGACGCGATGTCAGTTTTTGTAAGTTAAATATGGAAGGCGGTCTGGTGGAAGCTAGATATTTTACTTTATAACTTTTAAATATGGATATTTTTATTACACAAATGCATCGCTTCACTTCAGACGGCATTTATTAACCCCCCGGAGCTGTTTGGAGTATGTTTATAATGGATGGATGCACTTTCTTGAGCTTCAAACTCACTGGTCCCGTTCACTACCATTATAAAGCTTGGATGCATCAGGATATTTATTAATATAACTCCGATTGTGTTCTTCAGAAAAAAGAAAGTCATATACACCTAGGATGGCTTGAGGGTGAGTAAATCTTAGGGTAATTTTCATTTTAAAGTGAACTAATCCTTTAAGAGACTAGGTACAACCCTTTTGGACCATGCGCCTGGCGCAACATCCATTTTTTTCCGTCATTAAACTAGCAAAAGTGGATTCGGACACATGCGCTTCAGACCATGCGCTTAGATCGTTAAAATAGGACCACAAGTCTTCGCTACCATTGATAGCCACTGAATTGTTTGCATAAATAATTGCTGTTCATTTGCATAAAGCCATACTTTTCTCAACATTGTTGAGTTGCTGGAAATGCCCACATCGCTGTTACAATTGCCGGTTTCTTGTCACGTCTTCGCTTTAAGTCGCTGTCAGCATAAACAGGTTTTTTCGTCTTCCTACCTATCTACCCCTGCAGCACTCAAATCACAGCACTGCAGCATCCTTGAACTTTGACCGGGTTCAGATCAGACTTGAGCTTTGAGGGAATTTCTGTTCTTGCTAGATGCTGAAATGCTCTCGTACATGCTTACAGGCTGAAATCAATACCAGTCACATCTACTGCATCATCTCACTTTCTCTCTGCTTTTAGATGGAGAGAGCCGAGTTTCAGCAAGAATCGGTGTTAAAACAGTTGGAGGTCCTGCAGGAGGAGGAGAGGGAGCTACAACACATTAAGGTGATGAACAGAGGGATGGAGAGACGGGGGGAAGAACTCTGCAGGACTCACATCTGTCACCATTAAAGAACCCCAGAGAGGCATTTCTCCATCACGCTCATAAAAAACAGATTTAATACAACAGCCGGGTAATCTCACAGAATCTAATAAAGCAGAGTTGTGGGAACTCTCGCTCTCTGACTTTTTTCAGAATTCCTTGCCATGTTCTTTTTCTTTACTAAGTCCATTATAGAAATGTTAATAAACGGACATGTTGTCAAACTGACTGACTGCATGTCAGATCTCCACAGCCCAGTTTTTCATTATATTCTCTGGTAATTGAGAAGTACTGGGGCATTTGTTTGAATGTGCATGCTAATTCGTTTAATGAAAGCCGCTTGGCTAGACTTCAGTCTGGAACTTTTGTCTGGAACTTTTTAGTCTTTCAGATAATTTCAAAAGCTCAATATTTCAAGGACTTGTTAAGATCTTTGGAAATTGCACATTTAAGACACAGCATCCATCATTAGTCATGTGTGCTTAGGCAAGCATAACTAACAAAAGATAGAAACTTTGACTTGCGACTTCCTATTGAGTGTCATTTACAAAGAGAAAAACATTTATCAAAGATAAAACATCATATACTTTCCTTTAGATACGTGTGACTTTCAAAGAAACAATGTTGAAATAATATAGTATTATGAATATTTTAAATTGATTGTCTTGCAACAGCAAAACTAACCTATAGCATTAAACAAATTACCAAAGGGATTTTAGGATTTTAGACTTTAACTTGCACCAGCATGAACATGTCTGTTCCTTATCATCATTATTTAACACAATCATGTAACTCGTTTGAAGAACATGAAGGTGAATAGTGAACTTGCCGTTACATTTGGAAGTGAGCAGACTCGACTTCAGGACCCGAGCCTATGGAGTCCAAGGTGATGAAAAAATATATATATTTCAATGCCTTTGCATTGTCCTGCAAATGTTTTGCGTTCCCTTGAGAAACTTTGCATTAGCTCGCAAAACTTTTGAGTTCTTTACGAGTGAACATGGCAAAATATGAGATGGGTGGAAAAAATTATATTTAAATGCTTTTACCTTGTCTTGCAAAAGTCTTGCATTTCCCAAGAAACTTTATCTTTGGGGGAACACAAAATCTTTGTGAAGAGAATACAGTGTTTCTCAGGGGAACGCAAAACTTTTGCGAACCGAAAATAACGTTTTTCGGGGAATGCTAAACTTTTGCAAACCAAAAATAACGTTTTTCGGGGAATGCTAAACTTTTGCGAGAGAACGTAAGAGCATTTAATTATTTTTCCTCCATTTAAATATATATTTTCCTATATATACTCCTAACATAGAGTTGGGGGAATGCAAAACTTTTGCAAGGAGAACACAAAACTTATGTGAAGTGAACAAAGGAGAGAATGCACATTTTCTCAGGAGTTTCTTCAGAAAATGTTGGTCCCTCTAAGGCGGAAATCTACTGTCAATCTTGAAATATCCCAGTCCATCTAGTACGATTAGCCCGCTGGTCTTCATTCAGAGAGGTGCGGCCTTGACTCTGACAGCGGTAAAAGTGTACACCATACTATTTTTTTTCCAGGAATCTCTGAGTTGTTTCACCTCAACGCTCCCACAAGGCCACTAGGATTAAAAAGAAAGAGCAGATATATGTTATCTATATAGAAATTGGCCAAAAATAAAATGTGAGTGAATTTTATGGAGATTATTTCGCATATTTAATGCCGACATGAATCGTCAAGGCCCATTTAATTAGCTGATAACAGGATTTGACTGTTTATGCTGGAGATGACTGTTTCACACCACTAAACCATGTAATCTTCTTAGCGTGGGACAGTTATCAGTCTGTTCCCTAATTTCCATGTCACGCTGCCTATAATTAGTGTGAGCTGAACTTGACCTTGGCTTTTTACAGCTTACAAATACATGAGAGGAAAATTACAGTTTCCTTTCTCTTTTTCTATCATTCTACTTTTAATTCGGCTGAAAGGTATATACTGTAAAAGTCCTGTAATATAAATAATTGTTTGATAAAATGAATAACTGTGCTAACAGACTTCAGATAAACAGATTATTTAGATGTCAAGCTTTATGAAAACATCCTGTGAATTATCCACAAACAAAAAGAAAGAATCATTTGATGTGTTTAATGATTCATTGACTTCTATTAAGGTGAGAATTCATTACGTTGTTATTTCAACAGAAAAGAGCCTATTTATACCGTTTCCACCTGGTATTAAGATGCGTTTTGGTCGATCGGATCACAAGTAGAGATAGTTTTTTTCAGATCTTTTGATATAATGGACAAAATAAGCTTGTGCATTTTACGTATGAATGCGCACAGTGACGACGGAAAAACATACGGGGAGCATCAGCTTTCGTTTCTGCACTGTCACTGAAAGCTACAGTTTAAATCCTGTCTGGCTAGCGCGCTTCCAATAATAGGGGCTTTTGCACCGGAGGAACCTTTTCATAGTTCCTAGAACTATTGGCTACAGTACCCAGATTTTGCCGTGTTCGCACTGCTGGAACTAGGAATGTTAGTTCTAGGAACTCCTTTTGGGGGAACTAAATTAGATCCTACTACAGAGTAGGATCTAAACCAGCACTATAGGAACTATCAGTGACGTAAGTGTACATTGATTGGTCAAACACATGTCAAACACCGGCACCCACCATTTTTAAAAAGCTGTGTAAACATATTTAATTAACGCACATGGAAAACAGCGATAACAGTATTTACCTGTTGTCTGCAGGGTTGTGTTCTTTTCTCCGCCTCGATGATATGTAATACTGAAAGTTGTCATAGGAGATTTCGTCTCTTAGCCCCACTTTTTGCTCTTTCAGTCGTGTAAATTATGCGTTCACATTCTATCTCTGTTATCACGAAACCCACAACACACAACAAACACAGTTCCGATCACAGCATCCTCCATCCACCGGTTTTTAGAGTTTGTAAATGCCGCGCTTAAAGACGCCGCTGTCGGACGCTTCAGAGTTCCTTATTAGTTTTTTGGGGAACTATCCTAGTGGCCAGTTTCTATAACTGAGTTCCTAGAACTATTCGGTGCGAAAGCCCCTAATGTTTACGCATTACTGTAGGTCAGTAGATGGAGAGTAGGTGGTTTTTTGTGGCTGTTCGAACACATTCAACCACATGAACATCTACACTATGAAAGCAATCCGGTCGTTTTCGACTACCTTTGGAAGTGCTCGAAAGTGGACAAGCTCATAACATAACATAAAAATTTAGCATCTTCCTACTTGTGATTCGATTGACCAAAACATCTTAATACCAGGTGTAAACAGGGACTTACATATCCGCCACAGTTTAACTTACACTATATGTGCTATCATAGCACTGTGCCATGCATTTGTAATTTAAGTCATTGCCATTCTTTTTCCGATAGCTTATTTGCATAGAAAGAGTCCAAATAATTAAATGATTGATGAAATGTATTTATTTATATCTCATAGGATCCAACCAATGGATACTACAGCGTGAACACCTTCAAAGAACAGCCAACCCCTACCATTTCTCTGACAGCCAACCAGAACACAGAGGTCCGAAACCCTGCCACGGCGACCCTCGGAAAGCACCGCGTCCCCACCGGCATGTCTTACACCAACATTTACAACACGCTGGGCGCCGGTCCCAATCGCCTATATGATTACAGCCAGCGTTTCGTGCTGGGCATGGGCAGCAGTTCCATCGAGCTGTGCGAACGCGAGTTCCAGAGGGGATCGCTGAGCGATTCCAGCTCGTTCCAGGACACGCAGTGCGACAGCAGTGTCAGCAGCTACAGCAAGCAGGATGGATACGTGCAGTTCGACAAAGCTAGCAAAGCCTCTGCGTCGTCTTCATCCCACTACTCACAGTCGTCGTCCCAAAACTCGGACCTGACCCGACCGCTGCAGAAACGAATGCAGACGCACGTTTAACGTGAGAATCGGACGTGCTTTTGAACGAACACTAAAGGTGAGTCACCTGTGCTTCATGCATCATTCGTGAACAAATTCAAGCGTCGCTAGCTTGGAAAGACAATTCCGACATCTCAAGCTCATATTTCTGTATATTTTGAAGAGTAGCGTGTTTTTTAGATCTCATGTTCTTTGTGGAAGACTTACGATTTTGAAAAAGAAAAACGAGGGGAAAAAAAAACCTTGGACGTCGTTTCATAACATGACAATCAGGAGTCACAATCATCACTGACTATCACGGTGAGCCGATCTAATCTGTTCCATGCAGCCTGGGATCCGGTACTCAGATGCGGGAAAAACTTGATGGTTGTATTCGTTTTTTTTAAACAAGGAGCCAAACTTGGGCCGTTTTGTAGTTCTTCTGCTGTGGCCCAAAGCACAAGGATGTCTGTTCAATGCCAACCGCAGTGTTTCTATGCTGATAAAGAAATCTAAACGAGGATGAATTATCCTCCTGAGGTCGTCGCTGAAAATGATCATTCTGTGCTTTTCTAAAGACTCTGTAAGATAGATTTCACTTGTGTGCACTAAACTGTTTTTTAATTACATCTCTCTCGTTATGTGGTCTCTTGTCTTTACGATTTCATGCTTTGTGTTTTTTTCCAATGCAAAGCGAATGTGTAAAAACACACACGACCAAACTGCATGTGTGAAGAGTTCTTCATGAGCTTTGCTAGCGTGGACAGCGTAGTGTTTACATGCCAGAGACCAGAATGTAAATCCCAATTTTTTTTCTCTTTTTTTTCTAAACACGTATTAAATGTGAGGTGATCATTTCAACACTTCATGGTTAATAAATGCGTTTACGTATGTACACGTCCTGTGAATTCAAACGCTCTGTTGTTAAAAGCTTTTTTTATACCTCCAACAATGTGCTGTTGTTGTTGTTTTTCTATACATAATTGCTCATAAACCCCCCATTCTGGTGGGAGTGTGATTGAACTCATTTTTTTGTTTTTTTTAATTCTTTATTATGTTGTGCTTATTTTAAGGCTGCCATATGTTTAAGCTCACTGTTTTAAGTAAGCTTCTCTTTCCCGCAGCCCCCCTGAATGTCTGGCGTAAGCGTTTACATTGCTTAATTGATGCAGGAAGTGCCTCCCGTAGTCGGATGAGCCTGCAGAACGTTCTGAGTGAAACTTTAACTCGAGCTGTGCATCAGAGCAATTACACTGATCAAATAATCATGATTACAAAATAAGTGTTGAATAAAACAGTGTGTGGGAAAGACGTTCTGTGGTCATTAAAGCTGAGGTGGCGTATATTTTTTTTTTTTTTTTTTTGTCCATGTAATGTTTTTTCATGACTTCCTGTCAAATCCAATTATGTCAGCAGAGGGTCATTTCAAATGTACCAACTGAAATATGCATGCTGTATGATGAATAGGTTATGAACGTTTTCACTAATGCTTCATTTAAAGGAGACATTCCTTGTTCTTTGGAAAGAAAACTCTAACACTGAGTGACAAACAGTCTATTCACTCTGACAGCACAAACACTGCAAGATGCAACACAATCACAGATAGTCAAAACATGATGTTTAATATAGTGTGCTTTATGGCACAGAAATAAAAACATGAGTGACCAAGTTTCATTTAAGACAAAATGTTAATTTGCATGGAACAGATGGCTGGTATTCACTGTACTGAATTTCATATGAAAAGAAGTAAAAGTACAGTAGCAAAAGCAGCCTAAATTATGAGTATGCAGGAGAAAGTGGACTTTAAAATGTCTTAACATTAGTTTATGCGTTGTTTATCAAGAAGTAACAATGGTGAACAACACTTTTACAGCATTCAATAATCTTGGTTAATGTGCATTTCTAAATATACCAATATATTTTCAATGTATTATGTATGAACATGAATTACTGATGAACAACGTTGCAGAAGCTCCGTTCACTGCTGAATCTGTGCCAAGCAGAAGAAATCATACTGTGCATAGTTGTGAATGTGATTAAAAGAAAAAAAAAGACTGTGTACCGTAGAATATTAGCAGGTATAATTGCAGGTAAGTTATCCTCACGAGCTACACGCATAATTGTACGCACCTGTACTCTGATTCAAGAACAAATGAGTCTTTTGAGTCTGTTCTTTCTATAGACCTCGTGACCAGTGTAGTCTGATTAATGACTCTTATGAGCCGGTTCTTTTTAGTGAATCAAAAACATACAGCACAGCCAGAGTAGTCCGATTCCTGAATGAATGACAATCATGAGCCAGCTCTTTTTGGTGAATCAACAACATACAGCGATGTCAGTGTGTAGTCATATTCCAGAATGAAAGACTCTTATGAGCTGGTTCTTTTTAGTGAATCAAAAACATAGAGAGCAGCCAGTGTAGTCTGATTCCTGAATGAATGGCTGCATCCGAAATCGCATACTCTCTAGAGTAGGTACGCTGCTTGTTTTGAATATATGATTACTTTGCAACCACTTAAAATATGTTCAAACTATGAATGTGTTACTGTGTAGTATGAACATACTCCAGATGTACTATATTCACCATTTCATCATTATCATGTTACCTACCAGTATCAGTTGCGTCACTTCACTGCCATTCAAAAATTTACGTGACGATACCAGCATTTCCCCCTAGCATTTTGAGCGCTGTTGAACGGATTCTTAAACACCTCTGATTGGCCATTGTGTTCACACGCTCAACAGATATGTCTGTGATTGGCTACAATGATCAACGCTTCAAAAACATGTTGTAAATAGACATCTTTGACCTTCTTCACCAAGCGCTTATACAGATACACATGGGAGCGTATATATTAGGGATCCGCTGATAGACGCCTGCTGGTATCATCACATTTTTAAAATTTCAGTACCGACTTGGTACTTTTGACAACCCTAGTCGAGAAGTGTGTGATTACATATGCAGCCAATGACTTTCATGAGCCGGTTCTTTTAGTGAATCAACAACATACAGTGTGTGCATAGGTGATTCAAGATGACTCTTATGAGCCTGTTGTGTTTAGTGAATCAAAACATACGGCGCGGCCAGAGTAGCCGGATTCTCAAACAAATGACTAGAATGAGCTCATTCTTTTAATAAATAATTATGGGTTTTAAGTTACAGCAGGGATGTTCAGTTCAGTTCCTGGAAGAGTTCTTACCCTAATCAAACCGCCTAATCAAGTTATCTTGAAGACCTCGATAAGCTGGTTCTGATGTGTTTAATTAGGGTTGGAGCTGCAGATGGACAGTACATTTAGGGGTGAATTCAGGTTGATTGGGACACTTTTTGCCATTGAGATGACTGGGAAAAAGAGTCCCAATCAACCTGGATTCACCCCTATATAACATGAATAAATGCTGTAAAATGTTGTTTGTTGTTAGTTCATGATACCTAATGGCAAATGCACTAATGTTAACAAAATAGTGTTGTCAAAAGTACCGACTTCGATACCAAGTCGGTACTGAAATTTTAAAAATGTGAATCTTGGAGCGCTGTTGAGTGGATTCGTAAACACCTCTGATTGGCCATTGTGTTCATGCGCTCAACAGATATGTGTATTTGAAACAGATATGGGACCATTTGAAAGCATTTTGAAAGCAGGAGCATTTGAAAGCACACGTCTCAGCAGACCAGTTCGCTGATAGACGCCTGCTTTCAAACGCTCCCGTGTGTATCAGTGTAAGTGCTCGGTGAAGAGCGTCATATTTACAACATATTTTTGAAGCACTGATCATTGTAGCCAATCACAGACATATCTGTTAAGCGTGTGAACACAATGGCCAATCAGAGTTGTTTACGAATCCACTCAACAGTGCTCAAAACATCACATTTTTAAAATTTCAGTACCGACTCAATATCGAAGTCGGTACTTTTGACAACCCTATAACAAAATAACATACATAAGCATAGAAAATGCTCTCTTTAAAGTCTTTAAATACATAGAGTCATAGGATCCTCCTCTATTCACATCTAATCTGAATAAACCCTCCCTGAATAAAGCAGCAGAGGAAATGCAAGTCTACCCTGATATAATCTCCCCGTGATAGCATTAGTGATATTTTACAAACCCTCCAAACATCTTTATACAAATGAGTTCTTCCATGTCTTTAATCCATCATCTTGGCTTTTAAAGGTTGGCCCGACCACGACGGATCCATCTTGAAACTAAATGGACTTCAAAGGATGATCTTACTCGAGGTACAGAGCCTCGTGTTTGCACTGGATTAAATTACAGTCCTTGTTGCTTCCGGCTTTGTCATCTTAATCGAAAGTCTAGTCACACACTTCGTAAGTGCAGCTATTTGGAAAAGCCTTCATCAGCACATTCTTCAGTTGCCTGCGCCGTGTGTGTGGAGCCCTGAGTGCTGGAGCTGAATTTGCCTATCTGTTGTGACCAGTGCTGAGTAAATTACTTCTGCAGCCACTTTCAGGATGCATCTATTGATTCTGCACACGGCCAGAAGTGATGGCAGCTTAATGCTTCAATTTAGCCCAATCCACACAGTACACAACTTTTGAGCTCGTGCCTTGAACTTTATCGGCGCTGCTGCACACGTGATGTTGTGGACACGGCGTGGTCAGAGCTGCTGCTCAAACCGCGTCTTCCTGAGCACTCGAGTTTACAGCAGACACCGAGATGTTTATGTAAATTAAGATACAAGTATGCACATTTATATCCCTCCAAACGCTCTGAAACTGATGATCACAGCACGCGAGGAGCCTCGGAAATGTGACATATGAAGCCCTAAATAAACGCCGTCATTCCTCATCCTGCGCTGTGCGAAACCTGCTGCAGGAAAATGATTCAAGGCTCTGAATGTATGATGAAACATTTCTACAAACCCGAGCTTCATACAGGCACTGCGTGAGACGTATATCTGCACTCCATCCTCCTGAACGACGCTGTGCATCTGGGTGGTTAATCATACTGAAAATTCATAACAGACAGTCTGAGAGGAAGAGGTGAAATACTCATGAAAACATGTGATTTATTGTTTTTCTGCTCCAAGGTTAGTATGGTTAACTAAGACTATTAGGCATCACTTTTTTTTTTCTTTTTCTTTTTTCTCCACACTGTAAAACCCGGTAAGTTATGATAAACCATTTGAGGAAACAGATAGTTTTAAAACCACTAAGTATGAGTACTGTAACTCATATACATTAAGTTAAATTCACTTATATTTTAGTGTTGGTTTAGTCAATCAGAGTAAACTCAACCTAAAGATTTTAAGTTTATTCCACTCATTCAGTTTCAATTCAGGTAACAAATCTAATTCTTAACAACTATATAGCTACTTAAATGGTTTGAGGAAACCGATTGCCTTAAATGGTTTAAGTTCATCAAACTCAAAGTAATAAAGTTTCATAAGAATAAGCAAAAACTGGTAACATTTGGTAACACTTTAGTTTAGGGTCCAATTCTCACTATTAACTAGTTGCTTATTAGCATGTATATTACTAGGATATTGGCTGTTTATTAATACTTAAAATAATGTAATTAATTACTCACCCTCATGTCGTTCCACACCTGTAAGACCTTCGTTCATCTTCAGAACACAAATTAAGATATTTTTGATAAAATCCGATGGCTCAGAGAGGCCTGCATTGACAGCAATGTCACTGAACCTTTCAAGATCCAGAAAGGTAGTAATTTAAAACAGACATATTTAAAACAGTTCATGTGAGTACAGTGATTCTACCTTAAGCCCGGAACACACCAAGCCGACGGTCCACCGTCGGGCAGTTGTTGTTCGTCGGCTGTGTGTTTGTTTTTTCAGTGTGTTCTGCACAGTCGGCTGAGGTTGGTCCTCGTCCGCCTTTTTCGGCCGATTCGACATGTTGAATCGGCATCGGAGCTCATCGATCAGTCGGGCCATCTGATTATTCTGATTGGCTGTTCAGCTACTGCCACCTGCTGGTACAGAAAGGCATTTCTTCTTACGCAGGCGCAGTACAGACGTGCTACTTGGCTGTCGGGTGTCGAGCTTCGGGTTGGTATGTCAGGGCAACTTTGGACTCAGACGCTGCCGACGTCAGCCAACCCCGCAGTCTGCTTTCATCGCCACTAGTGCGTCGGCATCGGCTTGGTGTGTTCTGGGCTTTAATATTATAAAGTGACGAGAATACTTTTTGTGCTCCAAAAAAACAAAATAACAACTTTTCAACAATATCTAGTGATGGGCGATTTCAAAACACTGCTGTTTACGAATCTTTTGTTTCAAATCAGTGGTTCGGAGTGCCAAAGTCACATGATTTCAGTAAACGTTTACGCAATCCAAACCACTGATTCGAAACAAAAGATTCGTAAAGCTTCAAAGCAGTGTTTTGAAATCATCCTCACTGAGCCATCGGATTTCATCAGAAATATCTTAATTTGTGTCTTACGGTGTAGAACAACATGAGGGTGAGTAATAAATGACATAATTTTCATTTTTGGGTGAACTAACCCTTTAATGCCTTGCTCTGCATGACCATATTCTACATCCCTTAATCCTACCCAATACCTAAACTTAACAACTATCTTACTAACTATTAATAAGCAGTAATTAGGAGTTTACTGAGGCAAAAGTCATAGTTAATAGTTAGTTAATAGTGAGACTTGGTCCCTAATCTAAAGTGTGACCAAACAATTCTATATAAAACAGTGGATGTCTAATGTTAAAATGTATGTTTTTAATGTAACCCTCCCTTTAAGTCAGTTCAAGAATAATTTATGCAATTTATTATTTGTTTAAAAGAATTAAAAGAGCAGTTTCTTTTCTATCCTTTAAGGTTGATATGGGATTTAGAAAGTAATAAGTAATCAAATACATTTTTGAGAGAATAATTAGTACAGTAATCTAACTACACTGTTGAAGATGTAATTAGTAGCTAGTAATTAATTACTTTTTTTTGGAGTAACTAACCCAACACTGGTTATGAAAGGCAACAGACAGAAAAAAAATAAAAAATAAATCTACTTCACACTTTTAAGAGCTTCCAAAAAAAGAAACAATCACTGGTAAAACTGCTACTGTAATGAAATATTTTATGATTTGTTTCAGTATTTAGTATGTGCCATAGGATTGAACAAGTTGTGGTGCTGTTATGGATGAAAACTACACTTCCACTACAAAAGAACAAAAATTAAATAAAAACTATTTATTCTCCATTAAAACTTACTAAAATGAAAAATGAAATTTTCAAAACAATAATACCCTGCTTTTGACAGATTATTTTTCTTGAAAACATCTTGAAGATTAAGTAGAAAACTTTCAATTGATTTTTCTGTGTGTAATGAACCGACGAAGTGTCATTTAGAATCAACCTGCTGCTCAACAACAGCACAAAGCAATTAGAAGCACAACACAAAATATTAAAAAAAGAATCAATTCAAAATTGCTCGTCTACTGGCATTGTGTTGTTTTTCCCTCATTGCACATATGGCAAGAGGAAGTCACGAAATGGAAAGAAATCACTATGCAACCTTTAGTCGAGATGAGCTCAGGAACAGAGAGCATCACATGACAGCAGAATAAGGTGATTTCTTCAAGATCATCTCTCCGCTAAACTGCTCTGAACGAGGTTAAGGGACCCCGGAGCTGCTGATGGTGTCGGAGCTGTCAAACCAGAATGCTTGACTTTCCTGCTTAACCTTTTTGAGAGCAGGGCAAATACAAACATTGTGGAGCTCTCGGAGAACAGGGGAAAAAAAGAGACGAATCAGGTGACAAAGGAACTCGGCTCTGTTCATTCATCATTTCCTTTCAAAGGAAACTCAAGGATGAACAAATAATGGAGGCCTTTTCTGAAGATTCGCACACAGGTTAAATTGTGAATCGTTTGCCTACAACTATCACTAAATATAAATGGATGTCTACAGAAAATTATGTTGTATATTAAAAAGATTTCAAATTAGCTTATTATATCTGCAGTACATACAGTATCTCACAGAAGTGAGTACACCCCTCACATTTTTGTAAATATTTTATTATATCTTTACATGTGACAACACTGAAGAAATGACATTTTGCCACTAGCTTATATATATATATATATACAGTCAAACCAAAATATATTCAGACACCTTGAACATTTCATTCATTAATACAGTTTATTCACTATAGTTTAAAAAAAAATGGTACTAAAATATGACAAGATCTCAGAGTTAAACTGTGTCAGAAAAAATTTATCTTAATTATGTCAGATAACACTTAAGAAAAACATGGTCAGGTCAAAGTGTCTGAATAATTTTTGGTTCCAAATTTTTATCAATTTTAATAGTAGTCCACTGTATGAAGAATTTTTGGGTATAATATGTCACAGTTTACTTTATTTTGCTATCCTCACTTACATAAATGAACTATAGTGTCCTGTGCCCACTAGTAAAAATATATCAAAAATATCAAAAATGTCTGAATAATTTTTGGTTTGACTGTATATATATATATAAATATATACTGCAATTTTTTTTTGTATGTTTCAAGTACCTGGATGACTGTGTCCCACAATCACCTTCCTGGAAAACCTGGTAATATCAGGGAATTTCAAAAGTGTTATTTTCACTCCTGGAAAAGTTATGGAAATGTATAAGGTCATGGAAAAATCATGCAAATTTCTAGAGTCAATGCATTTTTTGCTTGCAGTCTCTGCTAGAAACTACTCTTTGTGGAGTGTAATCTATTAAATGATTTTTAAAAATGACTTAAACAGTTGTGCTTTCGGAGCTGTGTGCATTGTCTCTATCATAGGACAAGCACAACTACTGCATATCTAATGTTCCGTCATCTGAAAGTTATCATGACTGACTAGAAAAATGTATATTGTCTATAAAAAAAAATCCATTACTTTTCTCTGACCTTTCAACATTTTATTAATTTCCATGACTTTTCCAATATCTAATAAAAGGCAAAATGTCAGTTAAAAAAAAACAAAGAAAAAAAATCATTGGTTAGAATGAGCGTGGCACAATGCAAAGCATTTGACTGTCTATTTCTAGTATGACAAATGAGTAAGAAATAATTACAGCTGCAATATTTTAATCTATTATTTCAATATTTATCAGATGTTACTTTTTTTCTAAACAAAACAGAATGCAAATAACTATTTCCAAGATGATCACTGGAGGCCATTCACTAGGGCTGCACGATTTGGAGAAAAAATCGAATTGCGACTTTTCTGGTTAAAATTGCGATTTGCGATTTAAAATGCGATTTTATGAAACAAATGAAAAAAAAAAAATTATGAACAATACCAGGCTTGTTTTGCTTGTTTGTAGGGCTGCACAATTTGGCCTGAAATTTTGTGCTAATATATTATTTTGACTAATTATTTTTATTATTATTATTATCATTATTGCTAAATAAAAATATTAAATCAAATAAGAAATATTACTGTTGTAATAACTTTCATTATTAAAGTATTTAGCATTAGTATTTAATTATAAATATAACTATAATAATTAGAAAATAATATTTAAAACTTGTATGACAAAATGTGGGGTTACCTGTTAACATGCAAGCAGTATGTCTATAAATCATTAGAAAGGTCTAAGGATTTATTATCAAATATTATATTATTATGATAAAAATCTGTCTCAATAATTTCTTTATTTTTGTCAGGAGGTATGCAAAATCAAAAATGGAGTCCATGTATTTAATATGAACTACATACCTCTTATGCATCCACTGTGGGAAAAAAAAAAACCCTGTGCACTTATGTACGCTGGAGAAAAACATTGATTATATGTTCCAAATATACGCAATATAACAAACAATGTTCCAGGAAATCCCCAATGGGCATCATGCTATCGCTGTGACTGAATAAAAAGAAGGTAGAAACACTGTGATTGTTTAAAAATGAATAAAATAAACAGACGACTACAACAATGCATGGTTTATTTGTTTTCTTCAAGCCTTCTCGGGTATTTCCGTAATAATAAAGTATATTTATAATCCAATGCTAATCAAAATGCTATTTCAAACACTCAACTGACATTATGAAGGAAATTTCAAATTCCCCTCTTCAGAAGTCGTGATTACAAGCTTGTTGCATTCAAATGCTTTGTTGTCAGAATGAACAGGAATCATAGAGGTCACCAGTTTTATTCTTGCCTATTTATTGGGAAAATCTTAATAAAATCAAAAATAGTGTCCCATGCACTGACAACCATATAAATACAGGTGCTGGTCATATAATTAGAATATCATCAAAAAGTTGATTTATTTCACTAATTCCATTCAAAAAGTGAAACTTGTATATTATATTCATTCATTACACACAGACTGATATATTTCAAATGTTTATTTCTTTTAATTTTGATGATTATAACTGACAACTAAGGAAAATCCCAAATTCAGTATCTCAGAAAATTAGAATATTGTGAAAAGGTTCAATATTGAAGACACCTGGTGCCACACTCTAATCAGCTAATTAACTCAAAACACCTGCAAAGGCCTTTAAATGGTCTCTCAGTCTAGTTCTGTAGGCTACACAATCATGGGGAAGACTGCTGACTTGACAGTTGTCCAAAAGACGACCATTGACACCTTGCACAAGGAGGGCAAGACACAAAAGGTCATTGCAAAAGAGGCTGGCTGTTCACAGAGCTCTGTGTCTAAGCACATTAATAGAGAGGCGAAGGGAAGGAAAAGATGTGGTAGAAAAAAGTGTACAAGCAATAGGGATAACCGCACCCTGGAGAGGATTGTGAAACAAAACCCATTCAAAAATGTGGGGGAGATTCACAAAGAGTGGACTGCAACTGGAGTCAGTACTTCAAGAACCACTACGCACAGACGTATGCAAGACATGGGTTTCAGCTGTCGCATTCCTTGTGTCAAGCCACTCTTGAACAACAGACAGCGTCAGAAGCACCTCGCCTGGGCTAAAGACAAAAAGGACTGGACTGCTGCTGAGTGGTCCAAAGTTATGTTCTCTGATGAAAGTAAATTTTGCATTTCCTTTGGAAATCAGGGTCCCAGAGTCTGGAGGAAGAGAGGAGAGGCACACAATCCACGTTTCTTGAGGTCCAGTGTAAAGTTTCCACAGTCAGTGATGGTTTGGGTTGCCATGTCATCTGCTGGTGTTGGTCCACTGTGTTTTCTGAGGTCCAAGGTCAACGCAGCCGTATACCAGGAAGTTTTAGAGCCCTTCATGCTTCCTGCTGCTGACCAACTTTATGGAGATGCAGATTTCATTTTCCAACAGGACTTGGCACCTGCACACAGTGCCAAAGCTACCAGTACCTGGTTTAAGGACCATGGTATCCCTTGTTCTTAATTGGCCAGCAAACTCGCCTGACCTTAACCCCATAGAAAATCTATGGGGTATTGTGAAGAGGAAGATGCGATATGCCAGACCCAACAATGCAGAAGAGCTGAAGGCCACTATCAGAGCAACCTGGGCTCTTATAACACCTGAGCAGTGCCACGGACTGATCGACTCCATGCCACGCCGCATTGCTGCAGTAATTCAGGCAAAAGGAGCCCCAACTAAGTATTGAGTGCTGTACATGCTCATACTTTTCATGTTCATACTTTTCAGTTGGCCAAGATTTCTAAAAATCCTTTCTTTGTATTGGTCTTAAGTAATATTCTAATTTTCTGAGATACTGAATTTGGGATTTTCCTTAGTTGTCAGTTATAATCATCAAAATTAAAATAAATAAACATTTGAAAAATATCAGTCTGTGTGTAATGAATGAATATAATATACAAGTTTCACTTTTTGAATGGAATTAGTGAAATAAAACAACTTTTTGATGATATTCTAATTATATGACCAGCACCTGTATTCACAGTGCTATCTAGATAGTCCGCTTGCTGACGATTCATATCATATATGAATACTCGTAAATATGCACTACATTAATGACAAGACAAGACGATCTAGCTGTTTTGGGGGGAAAAAAACTAAATAAATCATACCTGTCACAGCCAAGCGTGCCACACGAGTCCTGAAGAGTGAAGCCAAAGCGTCTCGATCGCCCCCAGGTGGCTGGATGTAGTATAGGTCATAAACCCCGCCCTCTCCTTGTAATGTAATGAACGTGAGACAAAATAAAGAGTCAAACTACACGTCAAATATTTTTTCTTCCAAAGATGGTTTCTGTCATTTTAGGCAGTTTTCATCACGCTGATGTTAGTTAAAGTGTTTGTTCTTTAAATACGTTTGTTTTAAGTAAGTTATTTGATGCTATAAAAACACGGGTTTTGACGTCATGATTGACAGCTGAGATTACAGCTTCTCTGAGCGAAGTTTTCACTGAAGCACCAACGGACTTTTCTCTGGATCGTCGGGAGGAGATTGGAGCTTTAACTTTAATTTCTACATTTCCAGAACTGTTTATTTCACACCGACATAATGTTGTTCTGCAGTATTAACCGATTTTGCGGGAGTGTGGGTGGGACCTTGATATAGCGGCTCCACTTCGTGCTCACTACTGCGCAGACTCGGGCTCCAAGTTCACTATGCGCAGACTGGAGACTTAAGATGTCAGCGCCATATTGACACACTGGCGGCTTCAGTTACTACAATGGAAGAGAGTGAAGGTGCGTCGACGCCATCCATCTTTTTTTACAGTCTATCTGTGCGTCCCAATTCACGTATTTATGCACTATTCTATGATGTTTTCAAGTACAAATAGTGCGAGTAGTGCGTTCACACAGAAAATTCCAAAAAGAAAAAGTGCACTTTAAATACCTGGATGATGCACTAAATTAACAGAAAAAAATGAAGAGTGGAATGTTGGACACTTCATGCACTCAACTGTCACAACTTTAATTATGTAGCGGAAGGGGAGGGGCTATCAGACTCCGATGTTTAATGACAAAATAACCTTATAAAATTCACACACACTACATGGATAAGTACATAGTACATAAGTACATAGTGTATAAGTGTATAAGTGCGCAACTTATGGTCACAGCAGTAGTTCTCCCCTCCACCATGTTTAAAGTTTATGGCACGCTCATCTCTGGAATTTGGGTATCAAAATTATGCTGCCTTCACGTTCTATCAGAAATTTGATAATTCCCACTTTTGAAGTCATGGTTACGGGCTCATTGCATTCAAGTTTTGCATTGGGAGGGCGTTTATGTGCAATTTTTACCTAGGAAGCTCGCATTTAAGATAATTTCGATAGCACGTGAAGGCAGCATAACAGATTCCATTCACAAACAACCAGAGTCCCGACTGTGAACACTGGAAATATTGCAAAATCTCTCACAGTCAAACGTGACTTTAGAGTAAACAAACATGGTGGATGATAAGCAAGAAGAAATGGCATTACTCCAACTTGCAGCTATCCCTGTCTCGAAAATTCGCGGGAAAAAAGGTTTGGATGAAGTCGTGCTATGCTTCTGTCTTCCGTCAGCTCGCTTTCTGATTGGGTATCGTTTCGTTCCACGTAACAATCTACAGTGTGTGTGCGTTTGCCCCTGACGTTCTACCGAACAGATGCAGTCACTCTTAACACACCTCACACCACAGGAAAATCTAAAAAGATAATCTGCAGAACCATCAAGATAATTGGGACTCGATTGTCGGAAGGGGAGAATTGGACCCAAAATTGTCCCAGTTATCTTGTAGTGTGTGGGTGCCTTTAGGATGATGGACACGTCCAGTCTTGCTTTAACTATTTGCCTACTATAATTAATATCAGAGGAAGTTGAGCTGGTCGATGGCAAACTAACTTCTGACATTTTATTTCAGGTCTCTAAGAGACTGTCACAAATCAATATGCATGTCAATTTTTCTTTTTCAGCTTCCATTGTTCTCTCTGTTGACCTGAAGAATCACAAATACCGCCCCCCCCATCCAGCCTTTTTACAAAGCTAAAATTACTCATAAATGAGTCATTCGTTCCAGCTGAAAGCGTCTTTCATGGATTGATCATTATTCACAGATAATGACCATAATGGTCTACACAGATGTTTTTGTAAAACTTCAGCTTTAATTGGCTCGCTCTGCTTTAGAACTTAATTGCAATGCCTTTTGAATGAGTTTGTCCTTCTGTGATGTCTTTTGGGGGATTCAGGTTTAACTTCTGTTCTGGACACAAAGACCTTTGCATTAACGGTCGATATAATATCTCTAAATCTCAGACTGTATTGTTGATGCTGGTGTAATGAATCATTTTAAGGTGGATGTTTAAGATTATCTAATCTTTTAGATGTGGTGAAATTGATCGTTAAAATCTCTCTCAATCTCAGACTGTATTGTTGATGCTGGTGTAATGAATCATTTTAAAATGGATGTTTAAGGTTATCTAATCTTTCAGATGTGGTGGAATTGATCGTGAAAAATTAAAGAGTTTTCTTGAAATTAAACGCCCTATTTGCAGAGCATAAATCTTCTAAATCTTTATTTGACTGTATAATTCACATTATGAGATTTAAATTCAAATGTTCTCACCCTCAGGACAAACCTAATACTTGCATATGAATCAAATAGTTACAGTATGATAAAGTATTATTAAATAGCAACACAAAGTCAACAGAGAGAGAGAGAAAAAAAAGATAAACAAACTTTACAGAGCTCAAGCAACCAAACATTCACTTCCCCCGATGGACGGCTTCATGCACGATGAAAGTCGATGAGCTGCAAATCCCGTCTCGTTCTCCTGATGAGGTCTGACATATACCTCACGGCATGATACCTGCTCGCTAACAATTACCATCTGTAATTAATTGTCATTTGTATTATGCACATGAGGATGGTCCAATAATTGTTCATGATTGCACAATCACAGACTAATTAGGTTGACATTATCAGCATTTTAAAGAAGGAGAGAAGAGAGAGAGAATAAAGCCCTGGGTATACTTCGTTTTTTTTACACTCACAGCCTTGCAAAGTATACTTCAATTGACTTGTAAGCCTACACATGCGCAGTTTTGAGCAATCTCTCGCAATGAGTTACAACCCATGTAAATATATTTGCATTCTTTCATGCTAGAGTTGTACAAATGAGGGTACTTTCTAACCTCTTCGCACAATCTGTCGTCTATGTAGGCCTCCATTGTCGCTGTAGCTTGCATGCGTTCCGGTCTGTTCTGTTTATGCAGGTTTTCTTCAACTACCTTGTGAATCGATGCCCCCAGGGCATGGTTGCCACCTTGTGGATAAACTAATTACTGCCAAAAAAAAATTAAATGCGCATATGCGACCTGCAAAGTACGCACGGTTACAAAAATCCCGCGATGAGTGTACAGTAAGTGTGTACTATTCTGATGACGTATGATCCCTCACGTACGCGTAAAAAAGAAGTGGACTATAATTTGGGCTTAAGTGGGTGTTTTTTTTGTTTTTTTTTTCTCACCTTATGGAAGTTAGTTAGCTAGTTAGTTAAACTTTATTGTCTCCCTTAGGAGAAATTTGTCTTGGGCAAACAAGAGAGCAGATCAACACACATACCATCAACCCATAACACTTACAAAACACCATACAGTTGCACTCAAGAATCAATCAACCAGTGGCATCAATTCACTATAAGCCAAGGTATGGCAGACCCTGACCCTTACTTAGCTCGACATGACAGTCCCACTTTCTTCACACAACTTTTCCAGCACTTCAAAGCTCAAAAGTCTGAATATTATCTGAATATATCACTCGTCTGTTATTAAAACAGACATGTTGATCAATGCAGAAATGTTTTCTGAAAACACCTGCAATTGCTGAAAAAGACGCAACTCAACAAAAGTCAAGGGTCAAGAGCCCAACTAAAGCAACTGCGGATCACCATGATGGTGACTTTAAACTAAACATTTTCAACCAAACTTCAACATTTAAACCTCTGTTAATTCTCAATAAGAACCTCTGTCGACATGTGACAGAAATAAAGTCAGTCTGGTTAGTAATAAGTGAAGCTGGTAATGCTGTTTGTGGAGTTGTTTAATCAGATCTTTAGAGATTTAATGTCTTTATCTTCAGTTGATTTCATCTAAGGCTGTGCCTGAAGAAAGTCATAGTTTGTGTTCTTATTTCTTTCAGTGCTTGTTCACAGCAGGTGTTTGAATGATTAAAAGAATGTTCCAGGAACATCATACTAACCTTTAACATTCTATTAACACTAAGGAAACTGGACATTTTTATGTTCTTGGAATGTTACAAATCAACGTTCCTAGAATGTTGAATGTTAAATCAAAATTAAGTTGAAAGAACGTTTGAGGAACATCATACCTTATAAAAAACATCCCTCTAACATCAAGAAAACTGGACAATTTTTACATTCCCAGAACCAACAGTGAATATTTGGAGAATGGAGAATATTTGGAGAATATTCTTTATGAAGAATATGGCTTGAATCACCAATAATTTTAAGGCTCTGCATCTTTACAGTCCTCTCAAATATATCTTTTGAAAAGGAAATGAGGGCAACATGCCATTTATTTTTCCAGCTCTTGTGACCTATATTTAATGGACAGATTACCAAATAGCATCATACACGTAGCATATGATAGATTCAATGGCTACTCTATAGAACAGTATTATGGTACTTTTATCCACCCCATAAACCTTGGGCCTTCACAGAAAGTGCAAGCGCTGACTAGCTTGTGTACAGTCATACTCAACTTGACGACCCCATTGTAACTGAGAATCAAAATAAATCCCTAAATTATGTTGTTACCTGCTCCACTTCCTCCACATAAATTGACACGGGGCTATGATTGCCAACAAACCTTGGGTCAAGTTATTGGACTCATAATCACAATTAAAAAGCAGCTTAACCAATTAGATTTTTATATTTTTGGAAGCCAACACAATGCTATTGTGTTTTAGCATGTTGCTGTGAGGTTTTCAAGGTAAAAGCATTTATATATATGCTTTTATGTGGATAAACAAATACGTTAAGAATGCTAGGTTCAATTATGGTTAAAGGCCATCTCCGTCCAACCTGTGTGGAATCAGTCTCGCTGCTTTCAGTAGAAGCTTCCAGTGATCTGACTCTATTTAGTGATCGGACAGAGCTTTGAAACATTTACGAATGTTTTGGTTTAGAATCAGTGGTTCGGGAACTTCACTTGTATCAAACTCACCAAGACACGTGATTTCAGCAAAAGAGGCTTTGTTAGGTCATACTGTTTTGAACGTTTCAAAATTTGGATGGCTCGCTGAATGAACCCCTGAACTACTCGAGTAGCCTATGGCAAGCCGTAGAACGAGCGTTTAATGATTTTAACTGATCTCAGTTTTATAAAGTAGGTTCATTTTTAATTAATGTAATGAATGTTAATACTTATGCGTGTATAATACAAAAAAAAAGGAGAATGATATTTTTAATTGCTTCTAATTGACCTAGTTTACCAAGCCCTGCCTAACAATGCACAAAACAAGCACTACACATTAATAAAAGAACACTAATTTTATAGAACAGACATACTTAATGGTATTTAATTATTTTGTACATTACATTTAATAGATTATACTTTCATGAAAACATTTTCAATGTGTGTCATTTATAAATGGACTAATTTTCGTTGTATTTATGCATTTTGACCAGTTCAGTGCTTCAAGCACTTTGAAACGGTGAATCAATTTGCGAAGCAATTGGTTTAATTGATTCAGAGTTTAAAAAGTTTCTCCCATCACTAGTAATCAGCCTCACCGCTTTCATTAGAAGTTTCTAGCAATCAGCCTCTATTGCAAGGAACCACAGATGTGTATTTTATCATTCTGAGGGATGGTCTCGTTACAAAGAAACAAGTGTGCGCAAGTCCTGAAAAGTGAAGCCAAAGCATTTCAATCACCCCCTGGTGGCTGGCTGCTATATAGTCATAAACCCCGCCCTCTCCATGTAATCGAATGGGATGTGAGCCAAATTAAAACATCCACGCAGACAAATGTTCAATGTTCGTTTTCCCAAGAAATTTGGTTTTAGTTCATTTTTTGATGCTATAAAAACGGGTGTAACGTCATGATTGACGGCTGAGTCTGTGGGAGTATGTGCGAGACCTTGATGCTGCAGCTCCACCTCAGGATTACACTATTGTGCAGACTCGGGCATTATTTTAGGGAACAGCCATTTGTAGTGGTGTCAAAACCGTAGTGGACGATATTGAGTGCACTCAATTAAATAGTAATTAGATGCTATCTATACTTTATATTGGCAGATACTATTTGCACCTCAGTATTTTTGTATATTAACAGGATGCAATAATATCATAGAGTGTAAATTATTATATTTATTAAAATTATTAAATGGATGCTGCCTTATTGGGTGAATAAAAACCCTCACTACACCTTCCCCTAACCCTACCCAAACATTCGTTCGCAGTTTATTTCCACTCTTAGAACATTATTATTTTTATTGAAAATAAATGTGAGCTTGGCAAAAAGGCGGAATCGAACCTGTGTAATCTGTGTAACAAAAATATCCACATTTAAAACTTTATAAGGTAAAATAACAAGCTTCCGGCACGACAGCCATATGCATTCAATGTACGTCCAAAAAGCGTTAACTTCCGCGACATAGTACACAATGACATGACGTACTACACGTTATAACGTAGGACATAGCATAGAACGTCATGGCATTGTGTACTATGTTGCGGAAGTTAACATTTTTAGTTGAATGCGTATGGCTGTCGCACCGATAGCTCGTTACTGTACTTTATAAAGTTTTAAATAAGGATATTTGTCTTACACAAATGCATCGATTCACTTCAGAAGGCCTTTATTAACCATCTGGAACCGTGTGGAGTACGTTTATGATTGATGGATGCACTTTTTGGACTTCAAAAACTCATCCTCCAATCACTCCCATTATAAAGCTTAAAAGAGCCAGGATATTTTTAATGTAACTTCAGATTGTGTTTGGCTGAAAGAAGAAAGTCATATACACCTAGGATGTCTTGAGGGTGAGTAAATTATGGGGTAATTTTCATTTTTGGGTGAACTAACCCTTTAAAGAAGGTACACTGCCATCTTACTCTGACGAAAGTGACTTGAACACACCTGACGCCGTAAACACGACTTCCACATCGTAAATCACCTCACGATCTTCCCAGGAGGACTTGAACGCACCAGAAGCAGAGACGTGCTGTCCATCTTTTACAGTCTATGTAAAGAGGACTAATCCAATGTAAACCAATGTATTTATGCAATGTTTATAGTTACATTTTTGGAGAGGTATACAGCGTATGTTCAAAACAAACAAAAAAAACAAAACAAAATCAATAGTTCCCGCTGGCTAAAATGAGAAAATTACAATCAATGCAAATTTGGAGAAATATATAGTAGCTTATAAAATTCACAGGTCTTATATATGAGGGAGACATCAATCTCAAAGGTCTCAATTACATCTTTGACACGGCTTCTGATTCTGCTGACCCACAGATCAGCCATGGTCTGTTTGTGTATTTTATGTTCTACATAAATTATAAGCCATTGAGAAAGCACATGAGCAGACGCTCCATCAACAGCTGTTATTGACACAGGGCACTTTGCAACTAGACTTAAAGATAAATCACTGTGTGCTTATTGACATTTGGAAAATGCCGGCATGGGTCGACCCGCACGCTAGTAGCATACAAAGCTGTGTTCCTGCTAATCCAGTTCCTCATGAGCGTGTTTTACAGTTTCATTTTGGCTGAGGGATTTACATGGATTCATTTGGAAGTCGTCAGACTGAAACAGAGATGTCAATGACTGCGCCGATAAAAGAGTGGCATTTCCCCGACATGATGAAAACAGAGCATCAAATCTCGCAAAGATCCTCTATCACACTGACTTTTAAAAATCTCCTAAATAAAAAGATTCAACCTTTTAAATTCCCCATTGATTTAGGTGCTGTTCTTCTGTGCCTTTGGGTTTTGGTGTTTTAATTAAAGTAAAGGGTATAGGGCCTTTTAAAATGAAGGTTTAGCTTTTAAAAGCCAGGGTGAGAGCAGCGCTTCTAGGAATGAGTGCTATGTTCATGGCTTATATTTTTTAATGGACTGAGGTGAAAGAATTTTCTCATTGTCTGCACAGATGAATGCTCGGCTTGAAAGAAAATTCTTCGGAAAAGGAAATTACCTAGGCCACCGGCGTCTCATGCCAAAGATTGGTTGTACAGAGGGAAAACTACATTTCTAAAACAGCGTGGAAAAGTCATGTCAGTTTCAAATTGATATCTAATCAGATATATGAAAGTGCAGAATGAATCAAATTGGTTTCCAAGGCTAGAAAACCAATGACTACAGTTTAAGATAATTGTTTAAAAACACATATGCAATAGCGTTTGAAAGTCTGATTCACATTTAGTTGGTTTGTTCGGATGGTTCATTTAAATGATTTACTGAGTCATAAGAGTCTCTGCGAGACAGAAACCCCATTAGAGCCGCGGTCACACTAGACTTTGAGCATGCAAAATTTCAAATGAAACTGCAATGGTCGTGATATGACGTCACATTCTGCAGTGTCTATTTTTATAAACATAAATTCAACATATAATAATAAATCCAAATAATAATAAATCCAGAAGGTACTCCACTTTTCCTGCAAAAAAATGTGCTTTCTTTTAATTCAGCCAAGTGGTCGTGTCATGACTTAACAATCCTCTACTGGTCACACGTCTTCATGTGATATGAATTCGCAGGTCAGGGTTCACCATACTTGAACTACGTGTAGTTTGGTAATTACCATAATTTCGTAATGACATCATGGCCTGGTTTCACAGACAGGGCTTAGCCTAAGCCAGGATTAGGCCTTAGTTCAATTAGGACATTTAAAGCTGCAGTCTGAAACTTTTTTTGTGTTCAAAATTTACAAAATTTATATACTGAGTAAGTACATCATGAATCCATTTTCCAAATTGTGTTTTTGTCTTATCCTGAATCACTACAGTACACATATAATAAGTATTTATATTTGGACTATTTTAGACCGGTCGGGTCAGCACCACTGCGGAGTAGCCCAGCACCTGCGCGACTCGTCATAGACATAATCAGAGAGAAGTAGCTCCAGCTACAATGTTCTTCCGCAAGACGCATGCAGTTTTGTTTATTAACTGCCAGAACACCAAAAGTTACTTTTAAGTAGCTTTTAGTCTTTCACTAGAAAAAAAAAAAAACATTACTGGTGTGCATCTTGAGACAAAACAATAACACTGGCATATTTTAAGATATGTCAGTACAAGTTGATTTCAGTTAAAACAGCTCAAACATGCATTTTAGTCTAGGATAGCTTCAGCCTTGTCTGTGAAACCAGGGGCATGTATGATTATGTTCTTAGATGAAAGTGTTCTTGTTTTCCCTCTCTGTCTCTTTTATTTACTGATTATGCCCTATGTGTTTCCATAGTTACTGATTAGTTTCACCTGAATACCATTTAGCTCCCCTTGTTTGCTAAGTATATTTAAAGGTTCAGTAGCCTATGTACACTGTAAAAAATATTCCGTAGTTTTTACAAAATAATTTTGGCAGCTGTGGTTGCCAGAATAATTTTGTAAAAAATACAGAAAAACTGTAAACACATTTACAGAACAAACTGTCAATTTTACAGTATAAAACTGTAATTTACAAACAAGAAAATTTGAATGTAAACAAGTAAATTCAACAATGCACACTACTACTAGAATCTGTTTTGTACCTTTAACATATACTGACAACCACCATAATAATGCAGGTGGTAAAAGAGAAAGCCACATGAAGAATCAGAGTTCCTCACAAATAGCTTTTCCACGAGCTGAAGTATATACTAATGTAAAGAGGGTGCAAAGAGTCATTCACGCAAACGCAAAACACCATCATGGTAACCTACAACACTTACATAATGCAATAAACATTCATTAAACAACAGAAGATGTAACATAAAACCCTAATGTACATAACTGATAACAAAAACTATTAAGAAACATGATTTTTTAAACAAAATACTTTCAAATGTGGAGTGTCACACAGGGAATTGTGGGAATATCAGTTTACAGTTTTTGACTGTAAATTATACATTGATTTGTTCTTTTTTACTTCTACAAATTGTAAAATTTACAGCATTTTACTGTGAAAATTACATAAAATGTCTGGTAAGAGCTTTTACAGTTTTTCCCTGTATATAGTACTGGAACTTACTGTTAACCTATTTACAATTTTTTTCCGTAGTGTTTTTACAATATTTCACTGTTAAAATCACATTCATTTTTTACAGTGTAGCCTAATATTGACAGCTAGTGGTTGAAATGAGTACTGCAGTCTAAATTCAGAATATTGGAGAGGGCCGTTTATCTCACAATTCTGACTTTTTTTCTCAGAATAAACTCACAATTGCGAGTTGTAAAGTCAGAATTGCGTGATATAAAGTCAGAATTGTGAGTTGTGAAGTCAGAATTGAGAGTAATAAAGTCAGAATTGAATGATATAAAGTCAGAATTGAGAGTAATAAAGTCAGAATTGCATGATATAAAGTCAGAATTGCGTCATATAAAGTCAGAATTGTGAGATATAAACTCGCAATTGCGTGTTATAATGTGCAATTGTGAGGGAAAAAAGTGAAAAAAATTTGTTCTCAGAATTGCGAGTTTATATCTCACAATTCTGATTGTATAACTCGCAAATGCAAGTTATAAAGTCAGAATTGCGAGATATAAACTCACAATTCTGAGAAAAATGTCAGAATTGTGACAAAAAGTAGCAATTACCTTTTTTATTTTTTTTTATTTAGTGGTGGAAACAAGCTTCCATAGGACAGAGTTTTTTAAATGGATGCTAAAGATTTTAGGTGAGGTAGAATCTGTGATTTCTGACCTAGGCTAGTTTGTTTGTTGGCTTCCATGGCTGCAATACTCTGTGTTTTCTGCCAACTGGCAACTCAGGGTGTCGAAACACTATTGGGTAAACTGAAAGTGGGCGGGATCACAAAGACAAAACAAAAAAGAATAACTGGCTGTAGCATTGTTTTTCATAAAAACGTGAACTTAGCATGTAACTGTAAACGTATTATGATCATTTTTGTGCTTTAGTACAGTCAAAAAAATGACATACAGCACCTTTAAGCCTTATGTTTCTGTTACTCCTGGTCGGTTCTCATTGATGTACTGTGTGTTTTTGCTCCTGAGATTATGCTAGTGTTTTTCCCGAGTTTTGTCATGTTTAATGAAGACTGTTATTTATATCTTCTTCATCTTGATTGTGTGCTGCTATCATCACACAATACATGACTGTGACATTCTGCTCGAAGCTGTTCACGTTCTTGGACTGGGAATTATGCATTTCTATGGCAACACTATCAATGCCTAAATGAATCTGCAGTGGTCAGGTGGTACAAGTAGGAAATTCCCAGGTTACAAGTTGTAATTACAAGTGAACACTTTTTACAAGTTATTTGTGACATGGCGTGAACACACACTCAGAAAAATGAATTGTGTCAAGTGGTTCCACGCAACTATTTTGAGTAATGTGTACAAATAACAATTTAGTTGTATGAACAAAAGAAATTCAAGTAAAGCTGACAAAATTTCTTTGAGTAAATACAAATCATTTGAATGTCACTGTTACATAATATTTATATGTGCAGTTTACTTAATAATGTTTATTATGTAAGGTGAACACATTTATTGACTTAATTTACCTTATTAAATGAACTATTTTCTCTACAAAATGCACTCAAAAAAAAAACACAATTGAACAAACTCAATTGAATTAAGAGCAGAAATTCCATCCTAAACATGTGTATATGAGTGCTCACAGCCTAAACGCAGGCGCCACTTTTCTGCATAATGGTAACCACAAAATTCAAAAACATTACAGAAACTCCCCTAAATGTCCAACAAACTTAACATTAAACACTAACATAAACTAACAACATCTTTCCCTTTACTGAAAAACACATAAAATAACACTTAAATCCCTAAATTTACTCTCCTAATGCAGTCCCTTGCAAAGCATGCTGGGAACTACGGATCCATTGCCCAGTTAGTTATGTCAACATTAATTTGTGCGTTTCACTAAGCAGTGTTAAGTTGACTGAACAAACACTTACTAAGTAAAGCTGACTATACTCATTTTTAGTAGAAACAACGCAGTTATGTAACTACATAAACGTAATTTGAGTTTTTTAAGTAATGTGAACAAGGGTGGTTTGAGTGAATCTAACAACAGTGAAAGTTCGTTTTTTTTTTGAGCGCACCGAAATGCAAAACTTCGCATGAGCTTGTGTTTCTGGTCTCCAGCATTTCTATGTGTATGAATGGAAGTCAATGGAATGAAAAAGTGTGACCACCCCTTAACACTGAAGACTGTCCTATTCTGCATCGTTTCTGACTGCATTTGATTCATCAATCTCACTGCTCTCAAAAGTTCTTTTACAATTGCGTGATTCAAATCGGTCAAAAGAACGATTCATTCACATAAACGTTGTCTCTCTGTGGGCCAAGAGAGTGTGATTGTTCAGTGGGTCATGGTCTCACTATTGGGTTTAATTGTGCATCAAAGTGGATTATAGGACTCCTGGCCAATATGTTCCAGAATGGTGTGGCTAAAGATCAGGGCTGGCAACTGGAAGGTTGCTTGTTCAAGCCTTATATGGAGTGAGCCTTTCACCAAGGCACTTTGGGTAATTCCTATAATTCCTTCCTGTGCCATATGAAAAACTGCAAATTAATGTCAATGCTAATAGCTAGCTTTCTCAAGATATTATAAAACTCCTTTTTCAGGAAGATTGTTCCTGTAATATGTGTACTGTGTGTCAGCTTAAGGTTCTTTATAGTGGAAAAAGAGGTACTTTGGAATATTAAAATGTTCTTCTCGATAAGAAAAAAAGCGGTTGTTTTGTTCTCTGAAAGGTCCTTTGGACAGAATGGTTCTTCTATGGCATTGCTGTGAAAACCCCCTTTTGGATCCTTCATTTTTAAGAGTGTATAGGCTATATATAATAATACTGCATAATAAACAAGCATTCTATGAATTTCAAATGTTTAAATTCTGTGGAATTCGGCAGGCCCAGGTACTGACTTATATATAGGCTACTGTTATTTTTTTCCCAAGAGCAGCATTTTTAGGCAAACAATATTTTATAATTCTTCCCATGAACTCTCTCCAGGTATATGTTCTCTAATGGAAAATGTATAAGATGCTGGAGTACTTGAAGCAAAAGTTCAAAAAGATCAAGTTGTTCAATCAATGGTACCATTGATTTCTACTGGCTTAAACAGCCTAGAATATGATGTTTGGGGTATTAAGCAATGCTCAGAATGGCTCTAGACCATGTTACAGTTTGAAATAATCATGAGTCATGTAGCGAAGCTGTCTTTAAAGCATCTTCAGTCAGTATTTCTGCAGTGACAGGTTTCACATAAGCCACTAAACAATTTATCAGATTGGATTTTCACGTTTCCCAGGAAACCCCAGACACTCGCACAGGTGAAGATGAGCAACATAAACCTGCATCTACTGTTTTCATGATGACTGTTACACCCACACAGCTGTGAGGAAAAGTTTATCTTCCAAAACATCTAACATTTAACCATCGCAGTGCACATTTATGTGAGTGTGCCTTCTTAGTTAAGTGTATTCGATTTCCCCTTCAAGCAATTCTCCTCCAATCAGAAGTGCTCATTTCCATTCAAGTGGCATCCAGCTAAACTAAACAAATAATTCTGCTCTGGTATTCTGGAATTCACGAGAGGCCCTGCCCTCACCTCGGGGGCACCAATCACAGCAAACGGCCACTGGATGAGTGATTAGACGCCAGGCATGATTTGACCTTCAGGCTTTGTGTTGGCAAGCTTTAAAATACAAAAAAAGAGTGTGACATGATCTCTTGATCTCCTTCCCTGTCTCAGCTTGGACAACAACACTTTTTTTTTGATTGCCTGCACACAAGATTCACTCCCTCTGAATAGAAAACAGCTTCTGAATGATTTTTTTTTTTTTTTTGCAGAGAGTTCAAAGTCTATTTACATTTAGTACTTAATAAAGTTGTATGTGTGTCCTGATAAGACAGAGAAGTGATTGATTAAATTTGTCAGTCTATGATGAGTGAGCAACTGTACTAAATGATAATCAGAGATTATTACGTTCAATACAAACACTGTTTATCAAGTTCTATACTTTTCAGCAGAGTTGGCCTTTGCAATTTGGAGGCCCGTTTCAAACAAACAGTTAAAAAAAAATAAAATGACATTAAAAATTGACAGTAGGTGGCGGCAAATAACGTTAGTCATTCAGACAAACACTTCCTTCAAAAACGTGGACTCATTCAGGTGCTCTGAGACACACAATGGCTCTACTGTGGATTTGTTGTGAAACAGAGCAAAAACAGAAAGTTTTAAGTCTAAAATGTAAGTCACACAACATTAACCTCTTGTTTATTGAAATGTTATATAAAATTAATAGGCTATCAGATGATCGGGAAAACAACACTCTATATCCTGTTATAAATATTAAAAACAAGAACTCATACATTGGTTACACTTTATTTTAATGTGACGTAGTTATACTGAACTTACCCAAATAAGTACTGAGTAATATAGGCTATACTTACTATAGAGTTACAGTTAGGGTTTGGTTTAGGGTTAATTACTTGTAATTATTTATCATTTACTGTTATTACTATAGTAAGTAAATGTACTAACTTGTAAGCATGGCCGGGGGAAGACAATTCAGCGCTCTGGGCAAAATAGGAATAATGCCGCCCCCTACATTCAAATTTTTAAGAGAAAAAAATGCCAATTTATCATATTGGAGCAAAGAGGACACACAAACAAAACAGAGCAGGTTACTTTTGATATGAAACAAAGTCTCAAATTTAAAATTTTGTCATTTTTAAAGAAATTTAAACAATACATACCGTTTTGTGGCTCTTTAATGTGTCGTGACAGATCAAGCGGCATGTGAACCGATCATCTCATCCTACTAGTTAATAATTTATAGCATCAAATAAACATGAAGGAAGGAATGTTTCAACTCCGGAAAGACGTCAGTACACACCATTTGTCAAATTCAAGTCCAACGACGTAAAAAAAAAAAAAAAAAAAAAAAAAAGGACGTTAATCTACTAACTCCCCTGACTGCTTTGTCGGACATAATGGCGGATTCGGCGTTATGATTGGTTAGATCGCCTGTCAATCAAACTCCCAGCGAAGACATTATTGTCGATCGTGCTCGTCATGGTGCGGCGCCCTCTAGTGATCTGGCGCCCTGGGCAACTGTTCAGTTTGCCCAGCGATTCTGCCGGCCCTGCTTGTAAGTACATCACCTTAAAATAAAGTGTTACCGGGACATTTATGTCCCTTATATCTTGATTTTTGGGAGGCATTTTTATTAAATTTGGTGGCTCTTTTTCGAGCGCAAGCGGACGGACACTTCTGCTTTTCAGGGTACCATAACAGTGGGTGATTCCCCCTAAACTTACGCTTGACCATACAGGGCTGTACTCTCTCACACCAAATACTCACATTCTGTAGCCTACTATATCTGATTATATGTAAGTTAGAACTTGTGAAATCACTAAAAGAGATTAAAAAGTCTAAAAGACTCATAACAGTCATTCATTTTGGAAGCAGGCTATACTGGTCACGCTGTATATATTTTAAAGGGGGTAGTTTACCCAAAAATGAAAATTCTGTCTTTCTGCTGTACACAAAGGAAGATATTTGGAAGAATGTTTGTAACCAAGCAGATCTCGCCACTTATTGTCTACCATAATATATCTTTTTCCTATGGTGGTCAATGGGGGGCGAGATCTGCTTGGTTACAAACATTCTTCCAAATATCTTCCTTTGTGTACAGCAGAACAAAGAAATTTATACAGGTTTGGAACAACTTGAGGGTGAGTAAATGATGACAGAATTTTTGTTTTTGGGTGAACTATCCCTTTAATTTAACCTTCCAAAAATAACCTACTCATAAGTGTAATTTGTTTGTGAATCGAACCACACTGGTTGCGTACAGCCTGTGAGGACAACTCATTAGAAAGACGCTTCCAGCCATTGTTTCGCAGTAGACGTCTTATTATTGCATCACATTCAATGCAGACAGCTCAGGTAAAATATGATTTTTAGGCACTGAAGATTCAGCAGTGGGGAGAACCGCTTGTGTAAAGCAGTGCAAGAAACTTTGACCCACAGTTGATCAGAACAATTACATTGAAATGCTATTAGGCTACTGCACAGAGAAAACCGCGATTTTATGGACCAGAGGTGTTAGGGAGGAAAATGACTGACCCAAAAAGGCTCATTAAAGGGATAGTTCACCCAAAAATTAAAATTCTGTCTTTGTTTACTAATGTCATTCCAAACCTCTTTGCAACACAAAAGCAAATGTGGTTATTTTTCTTACACAGAGATATTGTATGACTTGTAAAGTAGTGCACATTCTCTGAGTAGCTTAAATGATGACAATTTTTTGTTGTTGTTGAACTATCCCTTTAAGTGTCAGCGAAGAGCTGAACTAGCATTTCCAGCACCATAAACAGCCTTCCTGCAAAAACCCTTTAAAGATAAAAGATCAACAAATCACCTTAAAAACATTACATGACACATCCACCCTCCATGTAGCACTCGGCTCTGAACGCGAACGCACCGCAATTACACCTTACAGTAAGGTGCACACAGCCGACGCTCTGAAAATCAATCATTTGAGATTGTTTTTTACAGTTTTAATGGGTTCCTGTGACCTTGCACCTTGTATTCTTTGGAGTGGAAAGCACTTCAGACTTCAGCCTGTCGATTTTCCGATTTTAGAAATAAGTTGTGGCCAAATCATCCGGGTCAACAGCGACCCAGCCAAAAAGTTCAGAATTGGGAACTTCAGGCATTTATCCAGAAGGAAAGATATGCTTTTAAAATAAATGTCTCCATCGTTTTGATATATGTGGCGGCTGTTGGTGACAGTGGCAGTTTGTGGGTGAGCTGATCTGTGCTGTGGATGATATCAGACGCCCGGCCTGCATTAGTCTGTCCACTTTATGGCTGCAGCCAGCGCTTTCCTTCCTCTTATCTGGCGAGAGTTCAGAAGTGACGGATGCATTAGGACATGCACTAGTAGCTTTCAAGAGCTTAAATCCATTTGCTGGATTATCACTTTGAGCCCCTGTGTAATGACATGGCTCAACCCCAAACATCTTCCAGGATGTCGGACACGAAGGGTCGTTTTTTTTAACACGACCCCCATGGCCCTTTTTAAAACGGCAACGCTGCTAACATTTGCATTTTTGTACTGGGTTTAACTCATTTAATGTACATCTAACTCTTGTATTAGCTTCAAATTATGGGTACACTCTTAAAAATAAAGGTTCTTTATTGGCATTGATGGTTCCATGAAGAACATTCATGGAACCTTTCCACTGCACTAAAGGTTCTTTATAGTGGAAAAAGGTTCTTTAGATTATTAAAGGGAACATATTGTGCCCCTTTTTACAAGATTCTGGTGTCCCTAGAATGTGTCTATGAAGTTTCAGCTCAAAATACCCCACAGATCATTGACAAAATTGCCCCTATTTGGGGGTGAGCAAAAACACGCCGTGTTTGTGTGTGTCCCTTTAAATGCAAATGAGCTGCTGCTCCCGGCCCACTTTCCAAAAGAGGGTGGAGCTTTAACAGCTCGCACTTCCGTTGATCAACAACAACAAAGCTGGAGAATCTCACGCAGCCAAAATGACGATTGTCAGTAACGGTGTTCAGCCTTACATTGTTCAAACCAGAGTCGGACACTGATGGAGAAACTCAGGAAGAAGTTACAACTTTTAGAATGAATCTGGACGATTCTGAACGGTTAGTGGATAAATTTATGTAGTTGCTGTTTAATTGATTTAACTCATGGACTAGCATGTGCCGTCATGTTAATCTTCTGTTCAAATCCAGTGTTGAATCGACCCTTGTTTGTAAAGCAGTCTAAAATGACGGCATGGTAAAAATACTCTACTACAACAACTCTTCCTCTTCTCTAAATAGCTGCACACCCTTTGTTGTGTGTTCCCGGGGGCGGTGTTCATGCAAATTTTTGGGTTTGTGATGTCACCAACCCAGGAAGAAGCTCGTTGTAGTCTTTAAAATGTGATTTCTGTAAAAGAAAATATCTCCCTTTGCATTGAACTTTGAGCGTCGTAACTTTGCAGATGTTGTTTATGCTCAAAGAGCAACATTACACACTAACTAAAAAAGTGAAATGATAATCAAGGACCCCTTTAAAATGTTCTTGACACTAAGAACATTTAAGAACTGTTCACTGAAAAGTTATTTGGGGAACCTTCTTTATGGCATCACTATATTACTTTTGGAACCTTTATTTTTTTAATTATTTGTAATTTTAATTGAATTGTACAATTTTTAAGGAGTATGTCTAATTGTATTCAAAACAAAAATCACACAATGAAAACATTATTAATTGTTAATTAACATTAACATTTCTCACACATTACAAAACAGAATAATAATAAACAGCAAATTCACAAATTATGAATCATATAACAGTATTGTAGATATTTTTAACATTTTAAACAAAACAAGTGTGGAAAAGGACTTTGTTGTGTTTCCTGCGTGCTCAACGTGGATCATGGGTTCGATTCCCAGCGAAATTATGCATGAACTATTAAAAAAAAATATATGCCTTCAACGCAGTGGAATATTTCGGATAAAAGCATCTGCCAAAAGCATAAATGTAGCTACATACCCTCAGATGGTAGTTGAGAAACTTACATTAAAAAAGTTTTTATTTTGGGTCTGTGCCTCAAACTCACTCAATGGAAGTTTCAAGAAATTGACTCAGAAAATAAACTCCCAGAAGGGCGCAAAAGCATAGCCAAAAGCATAGAAACGCTCGTGTTTTGTCGGCAAAAAAAGTATTCCTCCACTTACAAGCGACTCGATAATAGTGCAAACGTTTTTAACATCTATGTGAGATATTCAAAGAGGTGTTCGCACGCTGAAATATGAGTGCCTTACTTCCAGGACCTTAATGCTCTTCAATTGAATAAAAGAAGAAATCAATATCAAGGGGGTGGTGGGGCTATCCTGCCCTGAACTCAGGTTACCTTCTGTTTCATCATTTTTTTTTTCAGTTCGCTTGTTTGAATTTGTACGTGCGAGTGTGCGTTTGCGCGAGACAGAAGCTGAGGGAGAGGAATAATGAAGCCTGTCTTCCCATCATGATGCCTTTCCCATGCCGCATTACTCTAGTGCCATCAGACGGCGAGGGAAGCCATCAGCAGCTCTGCATTCCTACGACTCTACTAATTATTCTCCTGCCTTTTTATTAGACTACAACCATCAGAGGGAGAGAAGGGGAAGACATCATCATCATCTCCAGCCTAATTCTCCTCCTCTCCCTATCTATCTATTTCCCGTCAGACCCTGGTCTGAAGGAGGTCGTTGCTTTTATCACACAGATTACTTCACAGGGTGACTCCAAGCCATTAAATTCTTATCTGTGTCAGAGTTGAAATATGATGTTTACGGTCCTGTCTGGCTATTAGTGTTGGAACTGAGATCTCATATCCACGACAGGCTCGGTAGCCACTACAGAATTGATTAGGTGACCATGTCGCTTGATTTGAACGTGAAAGCTTGTATTACACCACAAATGATATACACCAAACATTAAGAGGAACATTAATATTAGGGACTATGTGGCTGTGTGCACAACAACATTTTGTCAAAGATAAGCTTGTTAAATACTAAATTAGACCAACAAACCTAAACTTTGGACTTTTGGATTTCCAGATATCGAATGATATACCCATTTGTATGGCATGTGCCATATTTTCCATTTTGTTGTGTGTATTCAGGCCCAGTAATGGTCCATCTGCGCCATCTTATGGCCAAAGTGCGTTACTGCATCTGTACTAATATACTAATAGTGCATGTTTTGTCCACATATAATCAGATACAGATTCACAAAAAGCTTTACATGATTGATAAAATGATTTATAACAATAAACCAAAATTAAGCTTTATTGGCATGATTATTGAAGGTACAGTATGTATAGAATACAAAACATTGTAATGTTTATATACAGTTTATATGTACCATGTTTAAGTCTTTAAATAAATACATACAGGTGCATCTCAATAAATTAGAATATCATGAAAAAGTTTTTTTTTCTTCTGTAATTTAATTCAAAAATTAAAACTTAAATATATTCTAGATTTATTAGATATAAAGTAAAATATTTCCAGACTTTTTTGTTTTCATTTTGATGATTACAGCTTGCTGCTCAACAAAATTAAAAAATCAGTATCTCAAATTATTAGAATATTTAATTTCAAGTTCTATTAAATTACCATTCTCAGGGTATAAATACTGGGTTTAGGTCAGTAATCCCAACAGCAGTCATGGGGAAGTCTGCTGACTTGACAGTTGTCCAGAAGACGATCATCAAGACCCTCTACAATGAGGGTAAGCCACAGAGGGTCATTGCTGAAAGAGCTGTTTGCAGAGTGCTGTGCCAAAGCATATTCATGGAAAGTTGACTGGAAGGAAAAAGTGTGGTAGGAAAAGTGTACAAGTGAAAGGAATGACCGCAGGCTTGAGAAGATTGTCAGGCAAAGCCGATTTAAGAACTTAGGAGAGCTTCAAAAGGAGTGGACTGAAGCTGGAGTCAGTGCATCAAGAGCCACTGTGCACAGATGTGTTCAGAAAATGGGCTACAACTGTCACATTCCACGTACCAAGCCACTTCTGAACCAAAGACAACATCAGAAGCGTCTTACCTGGGCTAAGGAGAAAAAGAACTGGACTGTTGCTCAGTGGTCCAAAGAACTCTTTTCAGATGAAAGTAAATTTTGCATTTCATTTGGAAATCTAGGTCCCAGAGTCTGGAGGAAGAGTGGAGAGGCACAGAAACCGTGTTGCTTGAAGTCCAGTGTGAAGTTTCCACAGTCAGTGATGATTTGGGCTGCCATGTCATCTGCTGGTGTTGGTCCACTGTGTTTTCTGAAGTCCACAGTCAACGCAGCCATCTACCAGGACATTTTAGAGCACTTCATGCTTCCTTCTGCTGACAAGCTTTATGGAGATGCTGATTTCATTTTCCAGCAGGACTTGGTACCTGCCCACACTGCCAAAGGTACCAAAAGCTGGTTCAGTGACCATGGTGTTACTGTGCTTGATTGGCCAGCAAACTTGCCTGACCTGAACCCCATAGAAAATCTATGGGGTATTGTCAAGAGGAAGATGAGAGACACCAGACCCAACAATGCAGATGACCTGAAGGCCGCTATCAAAGCAACCTGGGCTTCCATTACACCTGAGCAGTGCCACAGACTGATCGCCTCCATGCCACGCTGCATTGATGCAGTAATTCATGCAAAAGGAGGCCCAACCAAGTATTGAGTGCATAGAAATGAACATACTTTTCAGAAGCCTGACATTTCTGTTTAAAATATCTTTTTTTTATTGATCTTATGAAGTATTCTAATTTATTGAGATAGTGAATTGGTGGGTTTTTGTTAAATGTGAGCCAAAATCATCACAATTAAAAGAACCAAAGACTTAAAGTACTTCAGTCTGTGTGCATTGAATTTATTTAATACACGAGTTCCACAATTTGAGTTGAATTACTGAAATAAATGAACTTTTCCACGATATTCTAATTTATTGAGATGCACCTGTATATAAAATACATGTTATGTATGTTATAATTTGCATTTAAAGACTTAAACAAATAAAAATACTGCTTTATACTACTACTAATTAATGTAGTCTATGTGTTAACAATATACAGTTATAATTTAAATATATTAGACTATATACTATTACTCTTTTATTGTTGTTTTATATTGATATTGAGGTCAAACTATATGCTTTATTTTACATTCTAAACCTTTTATAGTTGTTTTCGTATATTTTATATTGATATTGTGTGATTGTATTATTTGACTTATATGCTTGTGAAGCACTTTGAGTTGCATTTTATGTATGAAAAATGCTATACAAATAAATGTTTATTATTATTATTATTATAATTATATATTATTATTATTACTTTAAATGTACTATAAATGAAAAGCACACACACACACACGTTATGTAATAATAATACTATTTACCAAATAATTACATCCGCCATCAATTACATCAAGTGCAAAACTATATAAATGCATTTAAATAAACATTGCTGGCCTATTATAAAACAGTATTTGAGCAGAGTTAACCAGTGAACTAAAGCGCGTATTCTGTTTCCATAGAGTTTACTTATCAAATGTGTCTGCCGCTGACCTGCCTGCACTGTTGCGCCGCGCTGGTATTTACGACACTTGCGTTCGGAAGACGTCAGTATGCGGGCACACATGTGGAGTGCGGCGTGTGTTTCTGCATTCAGAGTCCTGACTCGAGTCTGCGTGTCATCTCAGCAGGTTAAAGCATTTCCTCCGGTGTTTACAGCCCACAGCCTCTCTCTTTTCAGTCCATGTTCCTCTGTGCTCGTCAAGGGTTTGATGTCAAGAAGACGACCTTACAGTAGGAAGATGTCACAGTCCTTGGCGCAGCGGATGGTCTGGGTGGATCTGGAGGTAAATAAACAACTGTTGAAGTACACAATACGTAATTTTGTCTTTTTATATGATTTAAGTCAAAACCAAGATGTTGTTTTAACGGAAACGACAGTTTATGACCAAGAATCAGTATTTGACAGCAGATCGATGCTAAATGAATTTGCATGGGTTTATATACGTGAAATGATCATTGAATCAAACAATCATCAAACATGTCATCTGCTTATATAGCAACTCAAGCACAGTCTATTCATATGTCAAAACTTGTTTGGATAAGATTTAGATTAGTCACTGCAGCTGATGACCAGCTGACCTGCTTGTTTAGAAGCTTTTGCACACCCTATGCAGTTTTTGTCCAGGAACTCTTTACAAATAAATTTTAACTGATGTCATCAGCAGTGATTGTGCAGTTATAGGAATGACTGGTTTTCAGTGTTGTATATAAGTGCCAATGTACTTCCTGTTTCAGATGACAGGGTTGGATATCGAGAAGGACAAGATTATTGAGATGGCTTGCATAGTTACAGACTCTGACCTGAACATCATTGCAGAGGTGGGTGATTCTTTTTTACTTGGCATAAAATTCCCATGCAGTCAGAATTGGGCCATGTACAGACTACCTGCAAAAATCAGATTTTTTGCATATCCAGATTATATCCAGATGAGTTTTTGAAAGTCTGGACATACAAAAACGCATGAAATCTGATTTAAACCACATTTGGAGGTGGTTTGAAATGCGATTCAAATCAGATTTTTACAGATGCTTCTCAGTCTGGACACTCTGGCTGCTCAAATTGGATTTCAAATTGTCTATTGTGTCACCCTTAAAGGGGTGATGAACTGAGAAATCAAATTTTCCTTGAGCTTTTGATATATAAGAGGTCATCATACTATAAGAATATCCTGTAAGTTTCAGAACTGAAAACTTCCTTGTTAATCCAATAAAAGCTTTTATTGACACCAGACCCAGCAAACGACAGGTTTTTCAAAGTGGGGATCTATGACGTCAAAGGGCAGCAAGCACCGCCTCCGCAGAAGAAGATTAACGCCTACTTCATCACTGCCTGTTTAGCCCCGCCCACTGATTCGCACATGATATGCAATAGAATAGGTAGCCTAAGTAACATAGGCCTACTTGGTGCTAAACCGAAACGAACTACCAAGCAATAAACTTGCCGTTGAGGATTACAAAATATTGTGCAGTGCCTCGATTCGATTCACAATCACAATATGTACCAGTCTTCATGTTTGTTAGTTTTGAGGTGATCTATATACTTGTACACTTTTAAATTGACAGAATTGGCTTTTAAGTTCAAGTTTAGGTATATTTATAAACAACAAATGTTGTATGAAAGTGCTATACAATCAAGATAAATTGAATAAATGTAAAATTCAACAGAATATGGAAGGATCATACTTTTAATTAACGCCTTTGATTAATTGATCAAAAGCAAGAGTTTTGGCAGTTTGCTGGTCTGGAGCCTTCAGGTGTGTGATTACGCAATGCCAAGGAGGAAAGACATCAGCAGTGATCTTAAGAGAAGCAATTGTTGCTGCCATCAATCTGGGAAGGGTTATACAGCCATTTCCAAACAATTTGAAGTCATCATCCTACAGTGAGTAAGATTATTCACAAGTGGAAAACATTCAAGACAGTTGACAATCTTCCCAGGAGTGGACGTCCCAACAAATTCACCCAAATTTCAGACCATGCATTGCTCAGAGAAACTGCAAAAAAACAAAGAACTACACCTCAGACTCTACAGGCCACAGTTAACATGTTAAATGTTAAAGACAGTACAATACAGTACAGATGGGACAAATATGGCTTGTGTGGAAGGGTTGCCAAGAGAAAGCCTCATGTCTCTAAAAAGAACATGGCAGCACAGCTTAGGTTTGCAAAATTGCATCTGAACAAACCACAAGACTTCTGGAACAATGTGCTTTGGACAGACAAGACCAAAATGGAGATGTTTGGCCATAATGCACAGCGCCACGTTTGGCGAAAACCAAACACAGTATATCAGCAAAAACACCTCATACCAAAACTCAAGCATGCTGGTGGAGGGCTGATGATTTGCACTTGTTTTGTAGCCACAGGACCTGGCCACCTTGCAGTCATTGTGTCGACCAAGAACTCCTCTCTCTGTATATCGAAGTATTTTAAAGTCAAATGTGAGGCCATCTGTCTGACAGCTCAAGCTTGGCTGAAATTGGGTCATGCAACAGGACAATGACCCCAAGAACACCAGCAAATCTACAACAGAATGGCTGAAAAAGAAAAGAATCAAGATGTTGCAGTGGCCCAGTCAAAAGTCCAGACCTTAACCCGACTGAAATGCTACGGCGGGACCTTAATGCTGCATTCACACGGGGCGTTGACGCTTGATGGAGGGCGTGTCTGAAGCTTGGTGCTGATGTGACCGTCATAGTGACAACAGCCAATGATATTACTTTCCGGTGTTAGATGAATGCAATTAGCTAGAGTCTGCGCTAGGGTATTTGCATAAGACATTCGGATTGGCTGACGCCTGTGTTGGCCCTTGAAAAGTTGAAAATTTTTGGCAATGCCAGTGACATGACGCAATGGAACCCACAATTCAGTTTGGCAAAGCGTGATGTCACCCATTCAAAGCCAATGAGAAGCGTTAATGCCAGAATGTCCTTGTAGAACGTCTAGAATGAGAATGTCCCTCTCCCAAATACCACCTGCCTCTAATCTCTCATATATGTCTCACCCTTCACCACCAAATAAAAAAATCTGCCAATACAAGACAGAATTCTATTACACTGGGTATTTAAAGCTATAACATTTTATTGTTGTTAGGGGCCAAATCTGATCATCAACCAACCAGATGATCTGCTTGATGGCATGTCAGACTGGTGCAAAGAGCATCATGGGAAGGTGAGTACAGATTGACGCACATGCTGAGTGTTTCCTGTTTGCCTGAATGAGCTTGTCTGTGTTTGATGCGTGTTGTGTGATTTGTGTTCCTGTTTGGTGTGCCAGTCAGGGTTGACGCAGGCTGTCAAGGACAGTCACATCTCTCTCCAGCAGGCAGAGTACGAATTCCTGTCTTTCGTCCGACAGCACACGCCACCCGGACAGTGTCCTCTCGCAGGTAACCTACGACACGAGCTGCTGGTGTTTCTCTTGCATGTTGCAGGTGTGAAATTGGCCTCAGAAAGTTTGTGGTTTTTCATCCACAGGGAACTCTGTTCACGCCGATAAGAAGTTTCTGGATAAGTACATGCCGCAGTTCATGCGACATCTGCACTATCGCATTATTGACGTGAGCACCATTAAGGAGCTGTCCAGGTATGTTCCCCATTTAGGTTTTATCAGATGACCAAATGACCGCTGTTGCCACATTAAAGGGGACCTATTATGCCCCTTTTTACAAGATTGTGTCTGTGAAGTTTCAGCTCAAAATACCACACAGATCATTTATTATACCATGTTATACATAAATGCCCATTTTTGAGTGGAAAGAAAAACATGCTGGTTTCGTGCATGTATCTTTAAATGCAAATGAGCTGCTGTTCCCCACCCCACCTTCCAGAAGAGGGTTGAGCCTGTACAACTCGTGCCTCAGATACTCTGACAAAAACTAAAACATCTGTTTGGTTTTGTATCTCTATCATGGCCACGCTCACGTGACTTCGTCATCATGAAAGTTTATTATCTGCATGCGTTTTAAAGCCATATCAGTTTAAATATATGGTGATATATGGTTTTCTGAGTGCACACATCCGAAGCACGCACACAGAAAGCTGGCTGTCAGGCGACATGTCGCGTGAGTACTTAAGTTCTTTCACGTCTTATTGCGCTTAACCTTGTGTGTATTTGATAGTTTGTCAAAAACACTCAAAGTTTACAAACACAGTCGGTTATGTCTGTGAACGTAAACAGCGAGTAAAGAAATTGAATGTGTATATTCTGTGTATTAAAGTGACTGCAGTGTAAGATATAGTACTCACTGCTTTTGATTTAATAACTTTAGTAGCTTTAATAATACATCTTCTACTTGAATGCTGCTGTTAAATGATCTGACGAGGAGATAAACATGGTGGACCGTGTATAGCTCACTCAGGGCAGGGTCTATGCTAACAGGGCAGAGTCTGTCAGCAGTCGTGGGCGGGGCCTGTGCAGTGTGATGTCACATTGCATGGAAACTGAAAACGACTTAGTCTGAGACACTTCTTATGATTTATGGGGATTAAAAAAAGGAGTGGGTGGATTTTTACCATTATAGGGTGGTTGTATACACACACTGCGACACATTTATGTTCCCTTTAATGCATGCAGACGTGCTTCTGCAAGAACAGGAAGAAGGTGATGTCAAAAATACTTTCTCCTTTTTTTTCTAGACGATGGTATCCAGAGGAGTATGGTCTCGCACCGCAGAAAAAAGCATCGCACAGGTCTGTAAGCATAACAGATGTTTCACAGCTGTATTATTGAATGACACATTTAGCATCGCAAGAGAGCCTTTGATGTACTTCATAAATATTTAAACCTAAAGAAGAGCTGTTTTGTCTGATCTCAGAATAATGTTGTGTCTGTTTGAATTTTCAGAGCGCTGGAAGACATCCAGGAGAGCATAAAAGAACTGAAGTTTTACAGAGCGAATGTTTTCAAAGTGAAGGAGAAGAGAAAAGTAGTTGAAAACGGTGATAAGACGTCTGTGAGCTAATCTCTAAGCCGATCTGGAGTGGTTTTAGGATCTTCCTCACATTTGAATGAAAGCTTGTGCGAATACTTGAGAGAGAGAGAGAGAGAGAGAGAGAGCAAAGCTCCATGTTGACGTCCCCACTGTTTGTTTCCTGTTTTATTTATCACTGCAAATATCTTAGTTTAAAAAGAATCCAAAAAGTTCAAAATGATGGAAGTGACTCATTGTTTTGAACAAGTTCCTTTTTATGCTTTTGTGTTCCCTTAGGGAATCTGATTTGTTGCTTGTTTACTGGATTGTGTCGGTGTGCAGTAATGAAACAAAAGTATGTTTGAAAAGGTTATTCTGTCTTAGAGTGTTTTCATTACACTCCTTTTTTGAAATAAAAATCATTTGTTGCGGTTTTTGGAGAATGTTTAACGAGACTGTGCTAATATTTTGTTGCTGACTTGTACATGCAGTAACCTGAACCAGACGGCAGATGGCAGTATACAGTCAGGTAATATCTGGAGAATATTGCACTGGTGATTAGGGGGATTGTCGACAGTGCGGGGTAGATTACATACAAATTGTAGTCGGTTACTGATTACAAATTACATGACAAAAATTGTAATCCATTACGTTACACATTTAAGGAAATATAAGACTACTTTTAGGTTACTTTTGACTTAACTCATTTATCAAATTGATTTGAATAAGATAATCTTATACCATATAGAAAGAGAAAGAAAATACATTACATTGTTATCAACAACATGAAGTGTGTTAAATATTATGTAATGTCAGGGTTTTATTGATTGGGCTTCGTGATGGAATTGCAGGGGTGTCAGCTGACAAAGAAAAGAAAAGGAATCCTTGCATTGGATGTAAATATGAAATGATGTGAATTTGTACATTTTCATGTGTTTGAAAGACAAAAGCCTTCCAAAGCCAAGACGTGGTTAAATGATATTTAAACCAATAATTATTGGTAATTATTTGGTACACAATTTTTAAACCGCGTAAGTCAGATATATGAATTCTCTTTTATTCAGTTGTTTCACTGAAAAAAAAGTGATTGCAGTGATTTAAAAGAAATTTAAAACTACTGTAATGTATTTCATAGCGAAATTGCGTCCCCAGGCCATTTAACTAAGGTTATTTGAAGTATCCGCGTGAAAGGATATGTAGCGGGGGAAAAGATGGCCAGATTTTAATTGAAATAGCGTTTGCCGAATTCTACGTAGCGTACTAGCATACTCTTAGCATTCCTGCTACATGTCTATGGCTCTCTATGGCTGGTGGATGGACGGGAGGGTCGGTGAATCGATCTTCTACAAGAATACAAATGATTTCTATTAAAGGTGCAATATGTAAGAATTTTGCAGTAAAATATCCAAAAACCACTAGGCCAGTGTTATATATTTTGTTCACTTGAGTACTAACAATATCCCAAATGTTTCCAACTATTTGTAAATCTTGAGGAAAGTTGCAGTTTTAACCAAGGCTCCGGGACGTGTGAGGAGTCGCCTGTCAATTGCGTCATATTGTGGTTTTATTTTGTAGAAACCATGGAAACACCGAAGACGCTTTAATATATTACATTTTAATAGACAAGGGAACAACTGTTTTGATATATTTATAGACATAAAACTATTTGTTATATACTTCAACACGTTTAGTCTTATTGTTCAAATTTAATTTTCTTGATTTTTTGCGAGTACCATGCTTTACCATGCTTCAGAGAAAAACAATATTTTGTCAAGTGGCTAACATAGCATAATCATATGCAGCTTTATTTTTATTAACAGTAATACAGCATTTTCTCCATCATACAATACGTTTTAAATTTAATTCCATGCCATTTATCAAAACAAGCCATCCAGCATTTATTAATATGATATTCTAAAATAGATCTAGCTTACTGCAGTGTGTAACAATGTCTCACAGCAGCCACCGAGCGAACGCTCAGAGTAACGTTATAACATCATTTTCAACACACTCAAATGTATCTAATATGATAAACAGAGCTGTGTTACCTCATACTCATGACCGGAAAAGCGGAAGCGGCGCCGGTGACTGTGGCATAATAAAAGTTCTGCTGCTCGCGAGAAGTGTGTTGCACAATCGCTCCAGCGGCCTCGTTCAGGTCCCACAACACTCGGTCCTGCAATTATCCCAATTATTTTCCACCGGTTTGTGAGTTGAAGACCACATGTCCCAAGATTCCGTGCTCAAACTTGGCATCATCAAGCTACGCCTTTGTTTTGCATAGGCCTCTAGCGACCTCTAGCGGACAGAAAATTTTACATATTGCACCTTTAAGAAAGTAAGTGGAACTAAATTTGACTGACTTTCAGTGTTACAACAAATTTGCTTCTCAGTGATTTGAATGTTTGTATTGACTGAGAGCTTTCTAATTCTTATTTAACTTGACTTAATCTTGTTATTTGCTCTAATACATAGGCTAAACAAAACATGCAATCTAGTTTCAACTCTATGTCGAGGTTGGTAAATGTTGCCCTCACACTCCACTTAGTTTTATGCTGTTTTAATGTGGCAGGGACTGTTGGGACTTCAAACCCTGTTTGGTTGGAGCAGCCCAAGGTAACATGAGCACTCTGTCTGTCACTGCTGCCACTGGAGGATCGCAGGTTTGATTCTACAAGGGAAATTTTAAATAGACAGAGAGACACACTGGGCCAATGCATAAACCATGTAGCTTGTGAAACACTTCTTTCATCTCTCTCCCTTAGAATCTCTCTCCCAGAGGATAAAGAAGATCCTCATTAGTGGTCAGCACTGAGTGTTTGCACTAGTCTGGTCAAACGATTTAGAAACACATTTAGTCATTTGGCAGATGCTTTTATCCAAAGCGACTTGCAATATAAAAACATCTCAAGCAATTTCTCATAAGAGCCAACAATATTTGCAGTACACAATGCCAATTTTCAAGAAGTAAATTATAAAGTAGTAGAAAGGTTGTTTATTATAGGAAGTGGTAAGTCTTCAGCTGTCTATTTAAAGCTCTGATGGTTTCAAGAGATCAGATGAAGGTTGATATCTCGTTCCACCTCAGAGGAACAGAGAGGGTAAAGGTTCTGGAAAGTGACTTTTTTACCGACTTTGTACCCAAAGAAGCCTCAGAAAAAAAGTTTTATTCTTTTTTTTTTTTTTTTTTTAGAAAACCAGCTATTTAGACATCAACAGCCTACAGTGCAACATTAAGAACTATTTTAAATCCCATAGCCTGTGAAAGAACCCTATGCAGAGCTATTTGCTGAACCTATTGTGAAATAGAAAGGCACTAAAGACTTTTTTTTTAAGATTCTGCAATCTCTGACATGGTAAATGTCATTTGCAGAAGAAAGAGATACAAACTTTCTTGGGTTTGCTCGAGTGGTATTGCTGCAGGTTCACCAAGGCCACACTGGGTTCTGGAATGGACTGTTCTGAAGAGGCAACACTTCAAGTCCAGGTAGATGCCTTTTCTAAAGCGCTCCTTCACCTAATCACATTTGTTTATCATGCAACAAATTAATTTCAGTGTTACAGAGATGTTGCATAAAATCTTCTAACAGTTTGGCATGTTCTGCTGTGTGTCAGAAGATTGTAGTGAATGGCCCAGCATATGGAGGATTTCCTGAGGGTGCCTGATGACTCAAATAAAGAGAGATAATTAAGACTTTTGGAATTAATGAATTCGTTAAATCCGCTTCTCATGAAAACATTCTCCATGCTCAAACACTAGCAGAACATTGGGCGCTTTGGACAAAATTAGTTCTTAAACCAGTCAAACTGTAATTTATGCATTTCTTAATTGCTTACTCTAATATTTCTGCTATTTGCATTCATTCAAGGGCAGAAAAAAATAAAGTCTGGAACGTGATGATGGACTAAGAACAGATCAATCCATCATGAATTCATAACCCTGAACCAACAGGAGCTCACGTAATTACTGACAAAGTCTCATAATTTATCACTTTTATTCTGACAGGCTCCTCACACTCATTAAAGGTTCATTAAATTTGTGCTCTGAAAAATAGCTCGCATTTACGCTAATTTAATTATGTGCCAATTATCAGCAGTTGAACCGAGTTGGTTTTAGACAGACCTTAATATAACTGAATGCTCCTTGTATTGATATTTATATATTTAAATATCCAAAAATAATACATATCGTGTCTTCAGCTGTAGGTGTGAACTTTTGTGTTATTTGTTATTTTTCATTATTTGCAGCAAGACATTTTTCGTCTTCCAAAGCCCTGACATGGATGAAACGCGGATCAGATCGGCTTTGATCAGAGCTCTAAATCAAAGGTGAACACTGAACATGAATCTCAGTGACATTTGTGACACGTGTCAGGTGAGATAAAGTGTGTTTGGAAAACTTTGAACCATACGAGTATTAACATTTCACCTGCATATATGGAAAAAAATCCACATTTCAGGGCTTCATCAGGATGAAATGCTCTAAATCTGGATTTAGTAGAATAATTGACACAAAGAAGAGTGTTAGTCACACAATTTTGAGCTAAAACTCACTCACACAGGCTAAATAGCATGCAAACACTACTTTTATTTATTTTGCAGTATGTACATTACTCATACTGTGCTTACTATCAATTTTATTAGTATAATAAGATCTGTGGATATATGCAAGTTAATAAATAATGACTACAAGTACCACAAGGATGTGAGTTTATGTGCTTGATAAATCTGATAATCGTTATAATCTTTATATAGCAACTTGTTAGCATAAAGCATTTATAGTTGCATTCATGTTCACTTTTCATTAGGTATTTTTAAAAAGAGTAGGTGGTATATAGTGCATACTGCGCAGTATTCTATAAGTAGAAAGCTAGAGTTCCATTCTGAACGTAGCCAGATGTAAGTAATCATAATTTGAGCTGTTGTTTGGCAGTATATATGGGATGACATTTAGCTGGAAAATGAGTCTTAAGCACCATGAATTTCTGCATCAATCATTTGTCGTTGTAAACCCAATCCAGTGGAAGCATGCTAGCATTAAAGCATTTAGCTCTATTATGCTGTCAGTCAGCGCTGATGTCAGCATTGTTCTCCAGTCCTGCCTGAAAGTCCAGGCCTTTATGAGGAGAGTTTATTCAGGGGAGCTGCATTGGCCAAAGTGACAGACGCCACTCAGATCCCTTCCCCTGCAGACCTGCAGCACACACTGAAATGCTCAGTACTTGACAATATTTCACATACTGTAAGTATGAACAGATACTTTTGTGACAGAAAATATTCCTTGTGTATAAAGTGTCCCCAGCTCTAAGGGACCGTTTACACGACACCATTTTCAACTAAAAACTGGCTGTTCATTTAAATGACAACGGCTTTTTGGGGGCCTGAAAATGCACATTTTTAAAAACGGATTTCAAAGTGCAAGTTTTTGAAAAAGATACTGTTATAGTCTTTGTGTAAACTACAAAAATGCGAATTTGTGAAAACTGATGTCATGCTCATGCGTATTACGTGTTCAATCTATAGGCGTGTAGTGTTTCTTTACAAAGTGACATCGCCAACTACTGGCCTGGCAGCATAATACAACGGTTTTAATCGTTTTCGTGGAACGGGGATCATTTTGACAGCGTTGTCGTACGCAAAAAAAGGCAAAACTTTTCCGTTTTTAGTACATCATTGTCATGTAAACTTATTATAAATATTATAAATGATTTTTTCGTGTACATCATTTTTTTTGTTTTTTATTTGTGTGCCCTCGTAATCATTAATCAAAATAACTTCCCCTCTCTCTTGTAGCGACATCTCTTCTCTGATGATGCGTTTACTTGCATGTGGGCGGGGCAAAATGTCACTCACCTGAGATCCACCAATAGCAAACCACAACCATCCAATCAATTCCCGATGAAAAACTCAAGTCCCATCCTACATTTTTTCTTGTTCGAGAAGCCAAGGATCACATCTTCCATTTCATTCGACTTTAAGACGCACTTAATGTATGAATTTCATTGAAGTAGATAATTCTAGAGTTTTTCTCAGAATAAAAAAATGAAAATAATAACTATATTAGTTTTATCATTTGTTTTATCATTTTAAACCTATCAATTTAGTATATTGTATAATGACATTCAGACATTTTCGTCTTGAGTGTCTAAATACCTTTTTAGGCCACTGTAAATACATATAAAAATCCCAAACTAAACATTTATTCCCAAATTTCTTGTACAGGAAAGGCTTTGATGCATACATCTGTAATCATTTGGCACAAAAGCTGTTCACAATACTCAAAACCTTTCTTTGAAATATGACCTGAAGTTTCATCATTGTGTTGATTTAAGGTGAAGCTTCATAAATAACAGGTAAAATAGGTTCTGAGCAAAAAATAGAAGAAAAAGGTGGGAGAAAAACAGAAGCACCGCAAAAATCAAAACTGAGGGAGCCTGAGGGAATTGTCCTTTAATGAAAGGAAAAATAGGCCATGTTACATGCTAAGTGAGAACGTAATTAGATGTGCAGAGAACAAGAGAAGTTAAAAAGAACAGGTCATGTGGTTAGTCACGGATGTTCTGTTTGGAAACTTGCAGGAGTCTGACAAAGCACATTCAGACAACAGAATTCAGATTCACTTGCAATGTAATGAGGTGAAACAGGTCAGAATATGATACCTCACTTAATTCAGCTGTATTTAGTAGTGTCTAACTGAATGTATTCTCAGAAAATAGTGCCATTTCTGGTTGGAAAATTCAGAATTTCAGGTGTGTTTGAGTGTGAGGATGAGCCTCATGTTCTGCACACTATAGGGAAGTTAATTATTCCATGGAAGACCAGTAATTGAAGCCATGGCAGGTAACAAAGACAGGTGTCATTCTGATCAGGTGAAGGTAGTGGGGCATTTAGAGAATTAAAGTCACTGTGATCTTGTGCCAGACACCTTACAAAGGCCTGGCAGGCTCTTTATGTCTTTTTTTCTTTTCTTTTATTAGAACGGCCTCTGAAGGTCATCTGAAGCATTACAGAAGCACTGCGCTGTTCCACGTGTCTTTGGGGGCTTTGGGACCAGAGGAATAAAACATCTCATCTGGAGCCTTTGAAGCGGTTTGCAGCTGGTACGTCTCGTCAATTCTGCTGCATATCAACAGATCTTGTTTGGGTTTATCCAAAAATCCTAAATCCTACCGCCGTAGTCCCTAACCTAATGCTATGCCCGTCAGGTAGATGGTTAGATGTGAGATAGATTTTAATTAGATTAATCTTTTAGATTCAGGCAAAGAAAAAAGCACAAATTTATTCTGACTGGTTGCAAAAAAGTTGCTTTTTTATTTCCAGTAAAAATGTAAACATGCTCAAAATAAGATATTTCTTTGAAGCAAAGGTGTTTCTGATAATTGGACATATTTCAGAATATATATATTTTGAATTAATTTGTCATTGACAAATTGCTTTTTTCTTCTGTTAAGCATAAACTTAAATTTTTTTTTTCCAGATATGTGGTTAAAACAAGATATTTCAGAGAAAAATAATTTTATATTTAATAATTATTTCATTTATGTACTATATACTGTATATATATATATTAATACATTAATATGAATAGAATTATTATTCATATTATGTCCATCCATCCAGTTTCAATCTTTTTCAATTAGCATTATTTCAGAGAAAATGATTTGATATAATATATATATATATATATATATATATATAAATGTAAATAAATAAATATTAATATAAATATAATACTTTTATATAATATTAATATACATATAAAATAATATAAACAATATAAACAATATACTATGTCATTAATATGTATATAATTTATATAATACATATTTATATTAATATTAATACTTATATTATGGTAAAAACATTATATGTATTTAACATATAGCTATATAGCTAAAATTTATTTTCTCTAAAATAATATAATATATATTATTTTAGAGAAAATAAATTTTCTATTTAATAGTATTTTGATTATTTGTTTAATTTACTGGAAAAGGAAAAAAATATTGATTAAGAAAATGACTTTTTGCAGTAAATACCCTGTTCGTTCAGGACACCCCCAACCCACACGCACACAATTTACTCTCAACCTCTTTAGAGCTTCTGAAAAATTACGTCCCATCGATTTTGTAGGCGAAGAGCAGTGGATGAAAGTTCAGGCAGAGTAATGCACACACAGAGTGCTGCATGCCAACGAGCGAAAGAGAGAGAGAGAGAGCTGATGAAAGATGCTGACGTGATTTTCTGTTCTATGTGATTGTCTCATCTTGTAAGTGACGTTATGGATTGAATATTGACATGCGCTTGAAGCAGCCTGTGCAACAAGGACGCCTGCATTAGGATAGAAATGCACATTTGAGTGCAACGTTTTAGAACAAGGCAGTTGTGAGGAGAGATGAGCATTGAAGGAAGGTTGCAACATGTCGGTGAAGGTTCTCACAGGGGAACAGGAGGTTTTAAATTATGCAGGGCCAGCCAAATAGAGTCAGGATGTCACTCTGCAGCATGTCTGTGCGGGACAGGATACACGGATAGACGGACCGCTCTGGGGGAAAAAAACAGAAGGGCCAATCCTGTCAGTGGATTTGACACATTAGTGCCGTTTATAAAAGAAGTCGACTCTCAATACGGACACTGCTGAGGTCAGCGCTCCACCTCAGCTGCCCTGCAGGAGTGATTGTGCCGGGTCTGATGTCCACTATTAGCTGTGCGATTAATCTCTTTATATGGCCTAGTCCAATACAACAGATCTCTTTAGTGTAAGCAGAACACATTTAGTGGTCTGTTTACTGAAGCTCAGTGCGCTCCGGCTAATGGCAATCATTATAAGAGCCATAAAAATTAAAAGAGTAATTGGTTATATGAGGATTCAGGTTGAGGAGCTTCTCTTCAGTCAGCAATAAATGAAAAAAGGAGGTCGTATATTTTCAGTCTTGCTGCAAATTGAATGAAAATTCATTGTCCACATGCCTTGGATGATAGAAACTGCGGTAGTGAGTGTTTTCATATTTAGCGTTTATCATTCTCAGGATTCTTTGAGTGTTTTTCTTTCTCTTGCGCATGTGAATGATTAGATTAGTCAGTATTCAGATTAAGAGGAACGACTGGAGAGGTACTTGGTGTTCTGCTCAGAGTTGACCTATTGGACAGTAAGCACATGAAATTAAAACTTACCCAGTTTACTTCAGTTTATTAAATGTCCTTGTAATATCTCATCAAAATGTAATAACTGACTTTCCTTTTTGGCTGATGTCATCAAGGCATGTTCTGTTAGTTAAAGTGAACTAAGAGCCAGATTCAATTCAGGACTAATCCATTCAGATTTGTGGCAACTTATTGTCCTTGTCCTGTCAAATCCAGAATCACCAAAATCAATGAATATCCTGTTCTTCTTTTCTATCGTTAGAAATATGTCACATTGCAAAAGTAAAATGGTTTACAATGGCCATTTTATGTTGACTTTAAAGTCTGTTCAGACCAAGAATGAAACACATCATGGATGAAATGTCACTTGCATTAATACAGTGATAGTGATTTGTAGATGTATATTGACAATAAAAAAGGTATACTTTTAGTAGAGCTGTTGTATTAAAATAGTATTTTTGTGTATACTACCGTTCAAACGTCTGAGGTCAGTAAGATTGTTAGGGGCCAAGCACCTATTTTATCCGTTAGTGTTCTTCTTCATCATCTTCTACATCTTCTTCCGCTCTTGAGTCAGTGGCAGCCCATAGAACCGTATGGCTCAAGATGATTCGAATTAACTCTATGACGTCATTTTCTGTCATGAAAATGTTTCCGCCATTTTGAATTTTCCAAAAAACATAATTTCTCGAACTCCTCCTAGACCGTTTGCCCGATTTTCATGAAAATTGAACCAGATCATCTTCAGATCATGCCGAAACAAAAACATGGAATTTAAGTTGATTAGTCAAACCGTTTTCGAATACCGAGCAAACGAATTTGATGAAGAGCACGCCAAAACAGAAGTGAGGTTATATCTCTGCAACGCTTTAGTGTATTCTGACCAAACTTGGTGTGTGTCATAACAACCATGACCTGAGAGTACCTGCACAGTTTAGGCGCAGTGCCACCTAGTGGTCTGGAGATATGAAAAATGGCTATTTTTGCTTATAACTTCTGAATTGTTTGGCTAAAAATCACAAAAAGTACATTTGGTGCAGCATGCCGAGTCGAACAGTACCCGATTTTCCCATATCGGCCACTTTGGGCGTCGGCCATTTTGAATTTTGTCAAAATGCTATATTTTATGAACGCATTGGCTTACCATTACGAAACTTGGTAAGTGTCATCGGCACCATGTCCTGAATGTACTTAAAAAGTTAATGAAATTTCAAAAAATGCTAATAGTTTTTGATTCATTTTGCCTTTTCTAATGAAATTGGTCTTAATCCAAATATCCAAATGGATGGAAATTTTACATGCAATTCAAATAAGGAAAGTTAGGGGTAAATATTTTTGGAGAATATATATATATATATATATATATATATATATATATATACACACACACACACACACACACACACACATAGGCTGTTGAAGAAAAAAACAAAATTTTTCATTTAATCCAAAACCTCATATTTATTTGCGCTCTGTGTGAATAAACCTTTACTGTATCTTCGTGCCCAAGTGAAGTTTCCTCCATAATGATTTGCAGGAGCTTGAGGTATTTGTTTTAGAGTGATCTCCACACCGCCGGTCCTGGTGTTGTTGTTTTTATGGGATGCTCTGAAATGGCTTTTTGATGGACAGCTCTGTTTTGCCTCCAGGTCTGCTGAATTGAATATATCTCTGTGTACTCAGCATTCCGATGTCTCCATATCACCATGACAACTGCTATTGTCTGCTGTCACTCCCAGTCGCTTTTTACATCTCATAGTTTGGTATTCAATATTTTATCACCTGTGACCTATTTTAATCTTTGCTTCCCTGTGATTTTTAAAAATACATTTCTCCATTCACTGGAGATAAAGCGACTGCAGTGTAAAACCATTTGAAAGCCTCTTGTTAATAGTTAAAGTGTCGGCGTGCCCGTCCCATCTGGGCCGATGGCCACTGACTGATCAATAACCGATCTTGTGTCTCACTGACTCCAGATTGCTTTGCAGTCCCACCGCTTTAATTGAGCATCTAACTTTCTGTGCTTTCCTCAGTGGATGATCTGGCAGATGGTTTTTAAGAGCTCCTGCGTGGGTAGAGCGGGGGAACTGCAGAGCGTCCCGTGTGCCAGTTGTGCTGGGCATGGAGCCCTGTGAGCTTAGGCTGCATCGTTCTGTAGAGGATTTCTTAGGCCCTCACACACTCTCATTCATATCCATTCAATACGCACATGCAAGTCTGATTCATCTCTGGACTTAGAACCTATTTCCTGCCTTCAAGTCTTGTCAGAATGAGAATATTTACAGGTTGAGTGCACATAAATGTCACCACAATATTGCCATTTAGAAGTTAGTTGTCTTTGATCCAAACTTTCTTTTTAGTTATTTCAATCATGACATTTCTCGGAATAGTTTTGGCATGTTGTTGTATATAGCAATGCTAATGTATTTGGTCTTGGTGGACTAGATCTGCTATGCTGCTGCTACTGCTGCAGAGCAAGTATGGACTTGCTACTGATAATAGATACACAGACACTTTTATGTGAGCATGTAAGATATGCTGCTGCTGCATAAATAGACATAAATCCCATAGCAGATCTAGGCAGGTGGAGCTGAGGGAGGTGGAGGGTTTCAGAGGAACTTTGATAGCGCGCTGCAGGACTAGCTTACAGAAAACAATGAACCAGACTATTTAAATGTTGAGCAAGCAATCTCGTTGGCTTCAGGATCAGCAGAGCCAATCAGCTTGTGCCATGCGGTAATGATGTGATTGCTTGCAGATTACACATAATGGACCTATCAGCCTGCACCCTCTAGAGTTTCATGACTTAACTAGGTATTTATTTAAAAAGAGAAAAAAAAAATTGTGAAATTGTCTAAGGTCCAAAATCTACTGAACGTATATCATTTTAGTAGATAAGACTTCTGAACATGTAAGTAGGAACTTCCCAGGAGGACTTAAAGGTATATGTCTCTGGCTCTGCTCCTTTCTCTTCATCTCGTTGTGTTTGGTTTGTGTGCTTGTGCTGGTGTTTTTGTAGCATTGCCTCATACCAGCTGTGTGTGCGTGCGTGTATCGCACCGAATCGCTGCGTTTTTGCTGACCATCTGCTTTATGGTGTGTCCTTCAGGGACAGCTCCTCTAAGTCAGAGTCATTTCAACACACCCTACACAAGTCAATATCTACCCTCACGCTCTCAAAACACCTACAACACTCTTTAAAAATGCAGGGCTCTCTGAGGTACACAGACATTCAGGATATCACACAATGTAATTGCACCTATTGATCAGGATTCTTATTGAATGATACAACGCAACTGTTGTTGACTGATCCTAACATTTTTATTCTCTCTTGTGTAGGTGCTATGGATAATCACCACTGTCATAGTGCAGCAAAATTGCCTCAGTCTTGTTTTCATGTGTAGTTCTCTACAGTGCAGCTGTGCAGGAAACCGAGCTTCAAGGTGACTTCTGTTGCTGCGCTGGAGCCAGACCCACAGAATGTGTCTGAGACGGATCAGTTACAGGGTGACAAATTCAGCACTGAATCACAACTAGTCTGGACCTCTCGTTGTCGCTCCCTCGCTCTCTTTCCCATTGCTTAGACCACAAATCATTGCTCATGTCGTGATGCTCATGTCAGACCTCTACATTGTGTAATATTTATGTGAATTAACAACTGATGCATGCAGAATCTGTAGACAAAGAGTTTGATAGCAATGAATAATGTAAAATAAGTCATCATCCCAAAGACAAAACAATATATACCATTCAAAAGAGTTTTTTATTTATTTATTTCAAAGAAATTATTACTTTTATTTACCTAAATTGATCTGATCTGGTAACACTTTAGAATACTGTTCCATCATTAATGAATAACTACACAGGGACAAATGAGTAACACATTATTAACATTCTAGTGACTACTATTAACTAACAAGAAACTCTGATGAACGAATTAGTAAGTAATAGTGCTCAGTTGAATATGGTAGTTCACTATTAACTAATCTTTAACTACTATTTATTTCATACCTCCCAGAGAACTACTAAGAACTACTATATACATGTTCATAATTAATCTGAATAATGCATAATGTATAATTCTAAAGTTAAGATCATGGTAACGCACTAGTAAAGACTCAAGTTTTACCAAATCCATCAGAAGGAATTACTAATTATTTGGATCAGTATTCTAAAGTGAAAAGCATGATTACTCCTTAATATTGACTGAAGTCATTGTAGGCTTGTGAGGTTTTTGTAAGGTTTTGGATAGTAATTACTCTGATGAATCACGTTTTCTTTTTCATCACATGGATGGCCGGGTGCGTGTGCGTGTGCGTCACTTACCTGGGGAACACATGGCACCAGGATGCACTATGGGAAGAAGGCACACCAACGGAGGCAGTGTGGTGCTTTGGGCAATGTTCTGCTGGGAAACCTTCGGTCCTCTTATCTATGTGGATGTTACTTTGACACGTACCACCTACCTAAGCATTGTTGCAGACCATGTACACCCTTTCATGGAAACGATATTCCCTGCGGTGGCTGTGGCCTCTTTCAGCAGGATAATGCGCCCTGCCACAAAGCAAAAATGGTTCAGGAATGGTTTGAGGAGCACAATGAGTTTGAGGTGTTGACTTGGCCTCCAAATTCCCCAGATCTCAGTCCAATTCAGCATGTTGGATGTGCTGAACAAACAAGTCCGATCCATGGAGGCCCCACCTCGCAACTTACAGGACTTAAAGGATCTGCTGCTAACATCTTGGTGCCAGATACCACAGCACACCTTCAGGAGTCTAGTGGAGTCCATGCCTCGACGGGTCAGGGCTGTTTTGGCAGCAAAAGGGGGACCAACGCAATATTAGGAAAGTGGTCATAATGCTATGCCTGATCGGTATATATATATATATATATATATATATATAGATTCAAGCACAAATGCATTGTCGGACAAATTAAAGTCAGAACTAGATTGAACTTGTGCACTTTTGTTACATTGTTTGCTTTAAGTATAGACATGGTGTTCATGGACATTTCTGCTCATGTCAGATCAGTGGCGTCCATTAGTATCTTCAGTGTCTTGGAAAAATCAATTGTGTTCACTCAGAGCAGGAGTAAAGCCAGACTTGTGTAGCGTGCCTTTGGTCTGCCTGTCAGTGTTTTTAGAGTCAGTATGCAACGACTGCTATGTGGTCAGAGCAGAGCTATAAAGAGGTGGTCACACTACACTTTTCGTTCCATTGACTTCCATTCATACGCATGCGAATGCGTCACACCGCAAACCAAGATCATGTTTATAAAAAAAGACGGCCGTGGTAACACTAGACTTTGAGCATGCAAAATTTCCGTCTTTTTTTATATAAACATGAATTCAACATATAACAAATAATAATACATTCAAAATTTAAAAATATACAATCTACCTGACTTTAATGTAAAAATATTGTTCTTTTAATTCTGGTCACTCGTCTTCACATGATGCAAATTCACAGCTCAGAGTTCACTACACTTGAACTTTGGAACACAGCAAAATGCGAAACTTTTCGTATGAGCTTGTGTTTGTGGTGTGACGCATGCGTATGAGTGGAAGTCAATGGAACGAAAAGTGTAGTGTGACCACCCCTTTAATCTGGGATCTCATTTGCGAAGGGCCACTGGTGTCAGTGGAGTGGATGTGAGAGCTGGTGCTATAGTAATGAAGCAAACTGAATCTTTATTTGGAGTAAATTATGTCTAGCAGCCGTGTGCCTCATAGAGGGGTGAAAAGTTCATGCTGAAACTTAAACTGTGAATTCTTCCCCAAACTGAATTTAATGGTGAACTAGAGACAGGAATCATCTTAGAGTGTTCAGGGTTCTTAGTTTAAACAGTTTGTTAAATATGGTTTTTAAATCTTTTGAATTTTTCTGTTGTTTCCTTTATTATATTATATTATATTATAGTACAAGAATTTGGACTTAGCGAAAGACTTGAGGTATGTTCAGATGGCAAACTACAAATGATTTTTGAAAAAGAGTTTATTATGGTTTTAGTTAACTATAATAACCCTGTTTCAAAGCACTAAATGGAAAGGAAGTTTACATTTCTGTTCTCACATAATAGTTGTGTAGGGGGAAAAAAATGTTTTATTCACTTAAACAGCAGGGTATTAGAAATGAACAGCACGTTTAACTGCACAAAGCCTGGCAGCGTTGCTCTCTGTTGTATTGAGTCATTCGATAGCTGTAACATGTCTCAGACTCTTCTGCAATCCAGGGGTCCCATGCGTGGCTTCACAGGAGATTCAGAGCTATTTTTGCAGGAAATTTGGGTCAGCAGTTTATTGTCCTCTTTAACCAGCGTCTTACATTCACTGAAACGTACAACAGAAGTTCTTTGAACAGCACAAGAGGTCAGGAAATAATTGGATCTCTTTGTACAGAACACCAGCAGACATTTTCTCTCCTGATGGACTGATGTTAACATGCAAAAGAAATATTCACTTCTTTTATTTTTGTGCACATTCAAAAAGGCAAGAGGTTGCCTTTAAAGTTATTTCATACTATTTGAATAAAACACACAAGATAATGATTGTTTTTTTTCATAACACAGCAAAAAGAGTTATTATATAGTGATTCTAACAAAATTATAAAAGACATTTAAATGTATTTTTGCATATTAGTGTACTGTTATGAAATGTGTTACAGCATTATTTGTTCATATTGTGCTTAACCTACAGTGTCAATTTTTTATATTAAGATTTTTTCATTTCATAATTCATAGAAATATTGATATATATTTACTTTCTTCACATGTGTAATGTTTCCCCAACAGGTGAAAACACATGCACTGAGCTGAAGGAGTTCAGCTAAATTTGATATGAGAGCCTTTGACGTCAACAACAAAAGATATTGGAAATATTTACTTCTTGCTTTTATTAGTTGATAAGCCTTTTTTATGCAGAATTATATGATTAGTTGCATTGTATTATTTGCATTTAGCATTGTTTCCCCCCCTACTGTCTTCAAATCAGCACCTCCAGATTGAGAAACACTGCAGAAGTCCAGATATCCCTTACAGAGGTCATGTAGATCAATGTCTATCCTATAAAAGTAAGTCACACTTACTTTTTAAAGTTTGAATTATGTTTTATAACTATGTGTTAATATATATTATGGTGTATTACAGTATGTATGGTCTCAGAGAGAGGAAAAAAAATGTCCTCTATGCAGGACAAAAATGAATTGCTGGGTCTAAAATTGATTGCTGTTCTAAGATTTTGAAGTGAACATTTTTCATTTCACATTAGCCAAAGTTAAACATTCCAACTTTGTCTAATGTGTTCAGAACACACACTTCTGATTCACATTTACTGTAGCCAACTGTTTGCTTGGACTCAATTAAGGGCCGGTTTGTTTGGAAAGACATGTCAGCATCAGTCGACCAATGGGCTCATGCGAAGCTAATTCTCCTTAAATATTATTCTCATATCCTTTCCAAGTACTCATCACTCATTCAGCCAAGCAGTGTGAGCAGAATATTCCCACACTGCTTTGAGAGACGTGAAATCCATGGCCATTAGGACCAGACCACTGCAGCAACATCATCTGCAAGTCTAATGATGTTGGCAGTTCATGCCGTTGCAGTATTTAATGAATTTAAATAACCCAATTTAAACAATGACATGCGTGCTCTGGGAGATTGATGTCCCTGTCGGTTAAGGCAGGTTTGTCTGATGATGTGGGATCCCATCTCAGTGTAGTTCCCATAATGCACTGCTGGAAATGGGGTGGGGGGGAGGCTGTTAAGAGAGGTTTGGCCGTTACTCATCTCACATAAAACCGCCATAAATGCTGAAGCTCGCACATATGACGCACACCTACTGATGAAGAAAATTGCTAAGATAATCTCTCAGGGTTAATTAGTGCAAAACATAGTCTGCCATTTGGAAATGTCCTAACAGAACTCTTGATTGTTTGGTTTCTGAAGAGTTTTGCTCATTTTATTCATTCTACACTCGTCTAAGTTCATTCTGAGAAAAAAAAAAACAGGTTAATGCAATGTCTGAAAGGAGGAAGGAGTGATAAACCTTTGCGGTTGTAACCTTGAAGTAAATATAAAATCAAAATTGACTATTTACTTTCTTTCCTATTCTTTCTTTACTATTTGCTTTCTTTCCTATTTACTTTCTTAAGACATGTTCCTGACATAGCGGAGTCTTGGAAAAATACATTGGTTATTATCATTTTTTGTCAAGAATTTATTAACGACTAAAGAGAAAAGGAATCACTTCATCCGATGTTTAAAGCGAATAGCCTTGACAGCCTACTTACTGGAGTTTCACAACTATGAAGAACTTGGTTCTCACCCACCGGATTTGTGTGTGTAGGTGAGGTAAAGGGGGAAAGCAGGCAGTGGACCAAAGCACTGTGAGGCAAGGGAGGGGGGACTCAAAATGTTTCTAAGCTTAAAACACTTTTTTTCGCCCCATTTGCATTTGTATTGTTTTATTACTTGCACAATTATTTTGAGTGTGTATATATATATATATATATATATATAATGTGATGGCTGTAACCTACAGTATAATGCAGTCAGGGTGGTATTAAATCTTTTTTTTTTTTTTTCTTGAATAAAGCTAGTTAGTTTAGACTTTACCAAAAATTACCTATTAAAACTTATTACAGTGTAGACATGAGTCAACATACTTTAACTCTGGATTTTAGGATGAGTATTAGTATTATTTTCATATTGTGCTAATGTTTTTGAGAAATACTATTTAAAATACTGTACATAACTGTATTTTTTCCCTGTCTTTCAGATTTTAAGTATTCATAAAAATACATTCTCTAAAATGCAACTCATGAGGATTAGTGATAACAGTGAGTACTCTCTATTGTCATATATCGTCATGTAAGATATAACTTATATTGTTTATATCTTGTGTCTGGATCGTTTTTATGCTTAGTTTCCAGTCTATTGTGTTTAGGCTTCCCCTCTTTCTAAATGAAATGATTGACTTTTTTATACGCTTATTTTGAGCGTCTGTTTCCACTCAGTTTGATGAGCTCAGGTTTGGCACAAACAGTACATTTTTCTGATTTAACGCACCGTCAGGTAAAGAAAAAAAATCCAGATATGCCTGAAAGCAATCACTTTAATTAAAGCTCAGACCACAACAGTGTATGTGTATGTATACAGTAATGTGCTGATATGTTTGGAATGGGTTCTGTTCACTCTCTGATATTGTTTCTTGTCTTTCACATGGAAAACTGACTGACATTTATCTGTTTCTCTTTTTTATTAGGCCTCTCTAGGAAGTAGACGGCAAAGAAGCTCACTTGGATTTTAGAAAAAGGCACTCATTTTTCTTGTTCTTCCTCTCTGAGGCCTTGAAAATGGCCTTTGAGAAAATAGACCTCATCTTTGAAGGGAATTGAATCACAGGGCCTTGGATTTTTTGGCTTTCCTTTCATTTACTTGATGTTTCTGGGGATATTAAGGTTGCATTGTCCCCAAGCAGACTTCTAAGAATCATTCCGTTTCAGAAGTGGTCCATAAAAGGTTTGATTCACTCTGATCATCCGCGCAGCCACTTCATGGCTGTCTCCTGATTGTGCTTTCAGATTGAATCAAGAGAAAATACAAAGATGACCCAGTACCATCAGAGCTCGAGACTGTGGTGTGGACCTCCGGTTTTTCATCACCACAGATTCCAGCAAGACCACAAGCCAGAAAGATTGAGTACATGGGAAAATCTGCGGAAAAAGAATCATATTCCCACTTTCAAGTTAGGATATCTTTCAAATTCTTCCAATGTCGTACCAGAGAAGGATCTTGATTAATCCCTGCTATGCTCTCAGGGAAGGTTATTAATTGAGCGGTTTGATGAATGAACACTTGCCTTTGAATTATGGGTATTCTGCAGCAGTAGAGCTCGCAGATTTACGACGCTCTCCCTGGCGATGAGGGGTTTTAACTTCTCAGTCTGAAAAGCTAAAACCAGAGGAGGTTTGGAGAGTTGTTGTCTATTCTCCCTCTAATGTGTCTGTCAGAAGACCGCTGGGTAACAATTCACAAAGAAAGCTAATGTGCATCTAAATCTGCAGCTGAAGTCTCATTGGCCATTCAACGCAGCATCACCATTTTGCCTCTGACATTTTTTGAGTCTTGGAAATGAATGAATGAATGGATTAATGGATTGTTTTAAGGCCTTCATGAATAATGCAGTGACCTCGGTATGTTCTAAAGCAGCTTCAGATTTCTTGTAGGGACATGTGGACATTTTGTTTTTAGACATTTCCTTTCTGTCTGACCTAAATTTAGTTGCTAAACTTGAGTGCCTTGTAACTGAGGCTGTAATGAATTAATAATCATGGCAAAGAACTTTGTCCTCAATCTTTAGAACTCAAAATAGTTGATTGATAGCGGAATAAAATACATTGTACTTTTTGTGGTTGGCTACACCGCAAGTAACCAAATGGGCCTTGAAGCTCTCGGGCTTGTTTTTCAAGCCATCAGATGCTTTAAGGTACGGTGCCCGCCTGTGCCAAAATATGAAAATTCTGTAAAATCGGCATCTGCAGCAAACTGTAATCAGGTCATGGCAATAAGTCCTGTCCTCCTTCACTGCTCCTTTTCAGGAGACCTTCATGAATAATCAGAGAAAAAACAGGCCACTGTTGGTCTTTGAAGTTTTCCATGCAACTAAAAATAATCCCATAATGCATTATAATGAAAAACCATTTGTTGGTTCCATCACTGCAGATGTAGTCAGAAAGCTTCAGCGGTAAACACAAAACAAAATCCAACCGCCTTGCAGAGAAACTGAGGACGTGTGTACTTGAAAGGGGTTATCTGCATTTTGATTGACATGTGGGTTAGCCATCAGATGATCACATATGAGTGAGATATATGTACATTATTAGACATAAGGTTATGTAAAATAACTGATTTTAGGACATGCCACATCTTCTAACTTATATATTTTTGTTGTTTTAATCTTATAACATGCTGTTGAATGGCAAATGTTCCATTGTGACCTCTTATTTCATGTAATGTAACAACAAGTAATTGCCTGTACCTTTCACAACTTTTTACTGACAGATACAGTAAATGTCCTTAATGAATAGTTTACCTAAAAATTAAAATTCTGTCATTCCATCCTTCATGTTATTCCATTCTTGTAAGCTGTTATTTTTTCATGGAACATTGTAGATTTCATTCAAATATTTTTCTTAACAAAGACAATTAATCGTGACCACATCTTGTTGTATGCTATAGAGTACCTCAGGGATGACGTGTTTTTGTAGGCCAACCCGGAAGTTAGCGGCGATTGGGTTCCCTCGATCGAAAGCCTATGCATTTTTCCCATAGACTTTTGGAAAATCGCAAAAAATAAGCTCTGTGTTTAACAAAGGGTTATGACACTTACACGTTTTGTCTATCAAGATAATCTTTACAAATTAACACAACATTTATACATTTTGAAGCCTAAATAAAGTCGTCAGATATAAAAAGCTAACAGTAGGCTATAAACAGACTACAGCACACCATGGTCGCGGATCAACATCCACCACCAAGCTTCCTTAAACCATATTTATAAAAAACAACTTTATTTAAAAACATGCTCGCTGAATATGATCTGCGCTGTGTATGAATACTTATCCACTTTCATGAGAAATGTTGTCCAAATGTTGTCCCTATTTGTCATGATGACGTCTAAAGTCCCCACCAAAGGAAGTAGTCCCTTTTAGCAATTTGTTAGCAACCGCTGTTTTTAAGACACAATAAAGGTTTAAATGAGTATCACAAGCGGGTTATAACTGGTGTGTTTTATGTCATAGATCAAAACGTGAAAATATTTAGAGGCTTTGTTAACCACAGACCTTATTTCAGGCAATTTAGCAAAAACCCATTCAAAAAACCCATAGACTTTAGGGTGATGGAACCGGAAGTCCTAAAATGCTAACTCGCTTCCGGGTTTTGCCTACAAAAACACGTCATCCCTGAGGTACTCTATATTCCATCTATGCAAACCGTTACTAATCACATGACATGCAAAAGTGCAAATGGCATTTGCCCATAATTGGTATGTTCAGGCCATGTCGTAATTACCATAATTATAAGATTAAAGGCCCGTTCACACCAAGAACCACTATAAAGATGATTATATTAGCATCCACACCAGCAGACGATATTGTTCTGTTTATTCTAAGTCTGTCACTTTAAATGCTCGAGCTCATTACAGCAGGATGGATTCTGATTGGCTGTCAATGTTTTTATTGATGGATAAAATCATTCTAAAAGTGATTCGAACGATATTGTTTTTCTGTGCCATGATCTTTATAGCTGTGGTATGAACTCTGCTATCGTTTAATATTGAGAACAATTTTTATAACTATATCTTTATCTTTATAGCTATCGTCCTTGGTGCGAACGGGCCTTAAGACTTGTAAAAAGCATTCAGTACCTCACAGAACTCGTATTTACAACTTGTAAACTGAGTATAGAGTGGTGCAGGTATGACGTCACTTTGTAGGCCAACCTGGAAGTTAGCGGCGCACGGGTTCCCTCGATCAAAAGCCTATGCATTTTTCCCATAGACTTTTGGAAAATCGCAAAAAATAAGCTCTGTGTTTAACAAAGGGTTATGATACTTACACGTTTTGTACATCAAGATAATTTTCACAGATGAACATAACTTTTATGAAGTTTGAAGCCTAAATGCAGTCGCCAGAAGTAAAAAGCTAAAGGTAGGCTATAAACGAACTACACCACGGTCGCTCGACTTCAACGTCACCATCACTGAGCTTCCGACAACTCTTTCAGTTTTTATCTAAAAACATTTTCCCAGCACGTTTGAGTTAGAATAGTTTATAAGAGTACAATTATGAGCATAATGAGGCTGTAAAAGCAGACTGAGCTTACCTTTTCGCCGTGGTGACGTCTAATGTCCCTGACTGCCTGTGTAGTCCCATTTAGCCACTTGTTAGCAACCGCCTTTTTCAAGACGCATAACAGCTTAAAAAAAACCACAAGTGGGGTATTACTGATGCATTTTATGCCGTAGAATAAAACGTGAAACTGTCTTGAGCTTGTGTTCACCACAGACCTTATTTCAGCCATTTAACCAAAATCCCCTTCAAAAAAACCCATCGACTTCGGGGCGATGGAACCGGAAGTGCTAAAATGCTAACTCACTTCCGCATTTTGGCCAACGAAGTGGTGTCATACCTGCACCACTCTATTTTCTGAGAGCTCTGACTTGTACCACATGACAGCTGTACCACCTGACTGCTGCAAATTCATGATAGCGTTGCCATAGAAACGCATAATTCTGAGGACTTGAACCAAAGCCACTGGAAGGCAAGCCTGCAACCTTTAGCCAAAAAAAAAACCGTAATGGCTAATGCTAACTGGCAGTATGCATTGGCGGTACGCAGGGAGGAGTTTTGAACGGCGACACAATAGGCTGAGAGATGCCGCACGTGATTAATTTAGCCGTTACGCTTTCTCCAGTGGTAAGAGATACAGAACCTCTTATCTCCCTATAATAATACGATCTCTGCTTGAACTGCTCAAAGTTGAATGTCACGCATTGTCATGTCATAATTACGGTAATTACAACAGGACTTTAAGCTATGTCACACAAGATTATCAGTAAATAACGTCTTGATTTTTATTTTGTTCATCATATGACTTCAGATGTAGAATATAAAGTAATATACACTACGTTTATGGTGTTTATGTACTGTTTAGATATAGGCTAGATGGCTGCTGTCGTTGTATGATAAAAAAAAAAGCTATGTGAAGATTCTTCATTATCTTTTTTTTTTCCACGAAAAAAAATAACAAAATACGGAACGGCATAACATGAGGATGAATAATGACAGAATTTATATCTTCGGGTGAAGTAGCCTTGTCACTCAATGACTTTCCTGAAACCTCGTTCTCTTGAAAATCTATTGGTCTCTTTATTTGTAACACTTTAGACAATCTTTAATTATTAACAATAGCTTAACTTATTGTTGCAGTATAGCCTATAATGCGATTCAAAATGTCATTAAATTTAGTTAAAATGTCATTAAATTTAGTTTATATATTCATTTAAATACATGGGCTACACGGATCTGTTAAAGGCTTTTCATTAATTTTGGGTTATTATAAAGTAGGCTAATCATTTCATTGCAGCAGCAGAGAGAGACTCGTATCCAGTGGCCATCTATCTGCATGTGTCCCGTAAGGAAATCTGCAAAGGAAAGTGTTCTCCTTTAACTGCAGAGGTCTCCACATCCCCTCACACACCTTTACCAGCCTGTGGTTCCTTCCTACAGAGAGCAAGAGGCGGAGGAGAGGAAGGAGATCGTAGATACGCATCCTTGTTGAAGTCAATGAGAACTTCTCTTCGGAGGAAACGGGCGTTTGTGAAGGAGCTTCAGGACGTTTGGAGATCTCAGAGATGCTTTTGATGGTCTCAGCCGGCGATATCGCTCCGTTCATGTTCAGAACAAAACTGAGAGACCATTTCAATGACTCAATGTGCTCGTTTTGAGGAGCAAAGGAGACGTTTCTGTAGGATTTTCAGTCCGGAGACGTGATGTCTGCCAGCGCTCGTGCCCTTCTCTTAGGTAAGTTTCCTCCTCGTGCTTGTGGAGTGATGTTTCTGCAGCGCTTGGCAAATTTGATCAGTTGTAGATATTTAATAGACTTTGTAGTAGTTTACTTGTTTGGTGATGTCTGTAGTTTCTGCTAATGTTACTTTTACACGACAATTGACAAAAATAAGAGATCAGATTATGGCAAGCTGTTTTAGCATTTTCTTTAAGCGTACTAGTATCGATTTTTATGTTACTATTAGAACTGTGTAGGCCATTCAAATAGTGATTATTATCTTTTTATTTTCACTAGTAACTGTTTTTTAGACATTAGAATATTTTTCTTAGGCTATTTATTTATTTTTTTGCTACAGTACTTGTCACTATTCCATTTTTTGTTTAGTAACAAATTTCACATTTTCGCCACTGAATTCTATGTTGGTCTGTGATTCAGATGTCAACTATTCACTTCCTATTCTATTCCAGTTGTTGCTGGTATAAGTTTTACTAGGCACATTTTATTGTTTACTTGTTATATGTAATGGACTAGTCAAAATAGCTATTTTATAGTTCAATCTTTTTAGTAGATTAAAAAGTAATTAAATATTAAAGTGGCTTGCCATAACCAGGTATACTTCAACCTTCCTTGTGCTGTATTATTCAGCATCCGGATATATTATGCATTAATTTATTAATGCCTTCCTGTCCATGAATTAAGTTATGTTTTTCTTGATTGTCCAAAAGTGATGTTAAATGCATGTTTCACAGCCTTTTTACAAACTCTCTGCAATATTTTAAATGATACTGTACTGAAAGAGAACTATTTTAGTGTTGAATTTGAAGTTGAAAGCAAATTTCTTTTACATTTTTCTTTATTTCTCCATATTTCTGTAATTGAGAATGCATATATTTAGTGTTTAAGTCTGACACATAGGGTGAAATCAGGTAAAAAGGGCCACATTTTGGTCTGAAGCAGCATTAAAATGTCTCTGCACATTTTCCAGACTGCGCATTTTGTTAAGTCAGGTCCCTTCTATCATTTTATGTTAAAAATATGTAACAAAAAACAACTGTTTAAACCCAAGAGCTATTTAAATGTCAGAAGTTTCCCTCAGTATCAACATCACTATGTTCAGTAAAATGGGCCAGTATTTCAAAACCATCATTGTGAACAAAGAAATGAATGCTATGTAATGTGAAAAGCTGCTATTGTGATTTTATATTTTCCCTTCAATACTCTGTAAAATTAGTTGTCCTGCAAACTCAGACCATTTCATGCATGTCAAGTATTATTGTGTATCTGGCATATTTTACCTTATGGCCTATTTTACCAGACATCATCCTAGATATAACTAGATTTGCATGTCCTTAAGAAAATGTCAGTTCTTAGTTGCAAGTCAGCAAAAAAAAAAAAGTTTTAGTTTAGTTTTAGGCTTTGGTTCTGTGTAAATTAAATTTGCTGCTGTCATGATGTTCAGTGTGTGTCTTATTTCCAGTTGGCTGCTGGAGAATCAATACATGAGTTTGAAGTTGTGTGTAAGCCATTTTACTTGTAATGTGATATTTCAGAGTGGATCTGGATATTCAGTGAGTAAAAATGTGGATTTTATCCATTGGGAATTGATTGTATCATGAAAAGAGGGTGTGTATGACAGGTGGTTGGAGGAGAGTAATTGAAAAAAATAAGAGGTCTTGATGACGTCAGACGAAAAGGACGTTTAGTTATTGTGTTTTGATGAAAACTGCAGAAACAAGTGCTTTTTCATTTGGAATAACTTGCGCTGATTAACCATTCACAATGAGACTAGAAACAAGTAATAATAATTTAATGTTGGCTTAAGTTCTGTAGCACTGCATGCTCTGTAAATTACCACAGCATGTGTGCTTTCTTTTACTGACGTTTACCGAAGTGTTGTGACTAGAGTAGACAATAAGCGGCGCAGAGAGACGCGAGGCGCTTGAGTCCTCCGACTCGCACACATACAACAGCAAACGCCACAGCAATTATCATGATGAGCGCTTTCATTAGTTGCATTAAAACAACTGTGCTAGACAAGCCATGCAAACAACACAACATATCACAACACTGTCATTCACACCCCGCAGACATGCCAACACAAACACAGCTGTATAGCTGCCTGTCCATCGATCTGTCTATCTAATGGCTTTGAAATTTACTTGGTTTTGGCTTTTCTTCTGGAAATAATTGATCATTGTCTAATAGTAAAGAACATCTTATTCCCTATAGCAGGAATTATCACTCCTGCAGTTCTAAATAGATGTTTTCTGAGCAGCACAAACTGTTTTGTTTGTTTGATTATTCTCTCTCCTAGAGCAACTTGTGTTTTTTTCCCTGAGAAATGTGCTCATGATGCGGTAGCAATGGCAAGATACTGCTAAACCAAAATGTGCTACTATTCAGGTTATATTTGAAGGGCTGGATAGGTTCATTGAGACTTTCCTCATTAAATTCTGTGTTATTTTACATTCAGTTTTAAGATTTGCATAACAAAATGTTTTATTATATATATATATATATAAATTAAGGATGCACCATATACCATGTCAATTATCTGCACTGTATTATATTATATTATATTTTATTATATTATATACAACAGATTGTTCTGGTTCTCGAATCTGATTGGCTGATAGGTCTTTCCAGCCATGTGATGTTCTACCAATATCACTAACGTTTTTATATATTATTATTCAGTTTTAAGATTTGCGGAACATTTGTTAGATATATAAAAATTAGGCATGCATGATATACCATGTCAATTATCTGCATTAGATATTTTAAAAAATTTATATCACCTGATATTGGGCATCCTCATTTCCTATATTATATTATATTATATTATATTATTTTTTTGAAACTTTTTATATGTTGTTATTTTTATTCAGTTTTAAGATTTGCACAGCAAAATGTTTTTGTTATATATTATCCAGTTTTAAGACTATATATAACAATTAGGCATGTGTGATACCATTTCAATTTAACATCTGATATAAAATTAAAAATATTTCCACTATTTTTATATTTATATGACATTTGCCATAATTTTACGTTCACTTAAATTTATTCTTTAAAAACACTAATAATTTAATTTTTCATATTGTACATTATAATGTTGTGATTTTTAAATTAATTTGTAGTATTTAAAACGATTAGCATTAGTGTTTTTTATTTATTTCAACAAAATAGTTAATATCTGCCTGTTGTTTTTATTATTGACCATAACATAAAATAATTATTAGCTTATCAGTATCAGCAAGAATTTTAATATGGGTGCATCCCTATCCCTAATATAAAACAAAGCTTTTTCCATTGCTTAAAACAACCATTTGTTGCAGCGTACTCAAATAAAGAGTGTGTTAAGAAGCAGATCTAAGATCAGTCTATTTTTAGATAGATCTCCAGGGGCAGCAAAGTATCTGTCAAGTATAAAGATGACATGGGCATCCAGAACTAGAGGTCAGGAAGTGACATCCTGCTGTGTGCTGCCTTCCCCCTCTTTCAGTCTCTCTCTCGCTCTCGCTCTCTCTGCCCTGTGAATGTTGCTGTCAAACAGACTTTAATAACAAAAGCTGCATGTAGCGTTCTGAAATATGGAGTATCTCCTTACTTGACCTCAGTGTCTCTAACCCTAACCCTGCTGAGACCACAACCTTTCTATGCCAGAGGCCCATTCATTCACTGCGAGCATCTGCATTTGCTTGCACAAATGCAGTGAGATAATAGGATCATTTGTGCGTGTGCCATAACAGAAAAATGTTTCTCTATGTCATAGTAAATGTTTTCTTCCTGATATTTCATGGCAAAATGACATTAATATTTAATTGTTTGTTTATAATTTATTAATTTTTGCTTGCTAAATGGACGTCCCTGCATTACTTTCTTAGACACCATAAATACTGTATAGTGCCTTCAGTAATGAAACCATTTGTACAAAGAAGCTCGATACACTTCCCACAGGATTATGAGCCATATTAAAGCGCACACCAACAAAAAGCTGGGAGTAACTAGCCCATGTGTGTGTGTTTTCAGACGGCTGTGGTAATTTAGTAACTTGAGTCAGGAACTGTAGTGTGTATTTTTTCAGCACCTAGCTCTAATTCAGCTTCTGATGAGCCCGGCTTCACATGGACCATGTCAGTTGTGTGTGTGTGTGTGTGTGTGAACATCCCCATGGGGACCCAGTGCTGTCTTTAATTAGTAGAGCACATCACAGCAGGGCCGGCCCTCACTGAGAGCCGTGTCATTCCGTTCAGAGAAATCACAGTGACATCCTTTCTCCCACCAGACACACAGCACCAGCCACTTACCTCCTCTGTACACACACACACACACACACACACACACAGTTTAACATGCACAGACTTACACACATGCACACACACACTGATATCAATCACACTGCTGTACATGTGCACAACACATCCAAAAAACAGTCCAGCGGTGTTGCTGTATGTGTGAGTGTGGGATGGTCTGTTTTGATAAGTGACATGAAAGTGTGATATTGTACATTGTCTTATTGACCGTATGAAACCTTACACCTTAACAACAAGTGAATAGATAAAAATAACCTGAGTTGTACCCTGCAAAAAAAAAAAAAAAAAAAAAAGTTCTGTCATGAAACTCTAGATGCCACAGGCTGTTAGGTCCTTAACTCTGCTTGCAATCACATCAATCTGTAGGGCACAGCTGATTGGTTCCTGCTGTATCAGTAGCCAATGAGCTCGCTGCTCAACCTTCAAATACTTGGTCAGCCTTTGCTGTAGGAGTTGCAGCGCGCTTTCAGAAACCCTCCACCTTCCCCAGCTCCACATGTATAGATCTGCTATGGGTAATTAATGTATGCTATATTGTACAGCAGCAGCATGTCTTACTTGCTCACAGCAGTGTGTCGTGTATGTATTGGCAGTAGCAAATGCCGCACTTTATCTATTCCACCAAGACATATCAAACATATCAACATTGTCATATCCATTACCATGCCAAACACTCTGAGAGTTGTCATGACAGAAATACATATATCTCAAAGCTGACAGTAAAGACATTTATAATGTTCCAAAAGATTTCTATATCAAAGATGCTGATCTTTTCTCTAAAAGAATCCTGAAAAAAATGCATCACAGTTTCCACAAAAATATTAAGCAGTACAACTGTTTTCAGCATTGATAATGATAAGAAATATGCCTTGAGCACCAAATCAGTATTTGAGTGATTTCTGAAGGATCATGTGACACTGAAGACTGGAGTAATGATGCTGAAAATTCAGCTTTGCATCACAGGAATAAATTACATTTTAAAATATATTAACATATAGAATAGTTGTTTAAATTGTAATAATATTTGACAGTATTACTGTTTTCATGGCAGTTTTGATCAAATAAATGCATGTTCTTTTAAAAACATTAAAACATTTTCGAACGTAGTACATATATAGATGAATTCTGAGAATAAATGCAAAACTTGTGTATTTTTTTTTTATACATATGTGTAAGGTGTGTTGATTTTGTCGTAAAGTTTTTATTTAGTGTGCTTTTTTTTATTATAAATAACCATGCCAGTGATTGCTGTATACAATTTCATTCTATAGAAATGAGCAAATTTTACATTTTGTTATAGACTCCTTTTGTGTTCCACATGACAAAAATGGTATTTTTAGTCTAAAATGAAGATAGGACTCGATTAGACTTTACAAATTTAGACGTGCATAGATGGATGGATGGATAGATAGATAGATAGATAGATAGATAGATAGCATATGTTATGAGAGCATAGAGTCATTTTGTAAAGAATGTTTTACCTTCCGTCCCTTGTGCTTTTAGTGTATGTTGGTCATCATTGCATTTGAAGTGTCTCATGGCACAGGCCACTCTGACCTACAAATCTCACAGCACTCAGAGACACGAGTGAGGAAAATGGCAAACAGATTGTGGAGGAGCATTTGAGGCTCAGAGTTGGAATGATCTCCTTTACTCCTGGTTTTCCTGAGACACCGTGAAACGGTTTAGATTTACTGTAATCCAAACCACATGCTCTCACCTCACGCTTTCATTGTGGAAAAACCAAAATATTTCTTTCAAAAATATTTGGGGGAGGTTTGAGTTTCAGAGTTACCTCTGGATTTATAGGCAGCATTGGCGGGGATTTACAGGGTGTTTTTTGAGAACTTTTTTTTTTTTTTTAAATATAAAATGTATCTTTATTTTTGTTTTGTTTTTTTTCTTTTGCTTTTGACCACCCTGAAGATGAATTCGTACATTTGGATAAGAGTCACATTTCTTTATAAACGGGAGGGAAAACGAGGACTACTATAGAATATTATTTTTTCTAAGCTTTTAGTGCCAAGAATGAAACTTAAATCACACCCCTCCTCCAGGATTACAAACGATTCACTCTAAACATTTATTAACTCTGCTGTCCACTGCAACGTGTTGTCCATTTGATAAATGAGCAAAACCTTTTAATATGAGAAGCCAGACAAACAAAGAGTGATGGATGTGTTTAAATATATTAATTAATCTTGTGAATTATATTTAATGTCTATGAAAAGCATCTGTTGTCGATTAACACAGAATATATATATATATATATATATATTTTTTTTTTTTTTCAAATTAAAAGCATTTGCTGTAATGCACTTATAGTGGAAACCTGGCAAGCAAGTGACTGGAGGTTAGAAAAGCAGAAATATGAAGCTCAAATTATTTTTTTTCTTCTAAAGCACTTTCATAAATTGTTTTTGAGCTGTCTAAATAATTTTCTCGGTGGACGAACTTCTGGTTATGCATTTCTGACAGATAACGTTGTAGTTGGCACACATGCTGGAAGAAGCTAATGAGGTTTTCTCCTTCTCTCTAGTTCTTTCTTGCTTTCTCTCCCTAACTTTTTTTTACAGAACATATGGCACTAGTACTTCTGTTTTTTTACGAGTCGTTAGACATAACTTCTTAAAGAAACTGAGCCGTTCCACTGCACTGCACATGTGTGATTTTTTTTTTTTTTTTTTGCTCTAATTGCTCCTGTTGAATCAGTGCGTTCTGTTCACCTACAGAAACAAAAGCAGCAGCAGTTTTTGCCATCTCGCATCGCTCATCCCTTCACGGCTAATACACCCAGAAGGAACACCCGCAGGTTGCGTTTGGCAACTTTCTGATTATGGTGCAGGATTCAAGATGTATTTAAAATGAGGTGTCCCTTGAACATAATACAGCACAGAAAGCTCTGGGAAAATCCTAGTTGATTTTATATTTTGTTTTTGGGCTTTTGCCACTCTTTAATGATATATAGCATGAGAGCGAAGGGAAATTGCAGTGGAAAGACAGATGGAATGGGATTAGAATATGGCACAGACTCAAACTCATCGTTGCCTCCCATTTTGCATGCTATCCATCCTAAAAAGTATGCAAGATTAGAATTAGTGCAACTAATGCTGCCTTCACATGCGATCGTAAATTTCCTATTTCCCATTTCTGAAATTGTGATTCTGAACTTGCCACATACAAGGGATTTGTTGTCGGAAAGAACAGGAATCATGGAGGACACCAGGTTTATTCTTGCCTATTTATTGGGAAAATCTAAATATTAAAGCCAAAACTATATTTATTGTCCCATTCATTGACAACCATATAAAAATTCATCTAGATAGTCACCTTGCTGACAGTTCTAGAATTTAGGTCAAATAAATATGCACATATAAATATGCACCACATTTAATGACAAGACAAGGCGATGTAGTTGAACTAATAATAATTAAACAAAACTAATAAAGAAAACCAGTCACAGACATCCAATCGTTCTCCCCTACACCATGTTTAAAGTTTATGGTCTGCCCAACTATGGAACTTTGGTATCAAAATTATCCCCAATGTCCATTATGTTTTATTCTTTTAATATTATGTATAAAATGGGTATGTTTAGGTTCGGGGTGGGGTTTAGGGATCTTACATTTATCTACAAAACGATAAAAGGGAAATTATACATATATCTTTATGACATGAAAGATTCATAAATATTTTACTTTTTTTTCTCGCTTAAAAAAACATATTACGTTTTAGTGCTATAAATACGTCAATACTGTATGTTTCAGCACCTTTCTAAACATACAAAAATGTAAGTTTTGTGTCTTTTAAAGTTACATATTTATACCTACGTATTAACAATGAGACCAGGCTGGATAGCTGGATATACACAGGGCAGCACTTCACTCACTTCAAACCGTCAACACATATTTTTATTTGCCGGCAACCTGTCAAAAAAAAAGCTTGGTGGGTAACCATTTGAAAATTAAGAAATTATAGGGTTAGTTCACCCAAATATAAAAATTCAATCATCATTTACTCACCCTCATGTCGTTCCAAACCCGCAAGAGTTTCGTTCATCTTTGGAACACAAACTAAGATATCTTAATGTAATCAGAGAGATTTCTGTCCCTCTATTGACAGTCTACGCAACTACCATTTTGTCGCTTCAAAAAGTTCATAAAGAGATCGTAAAACTAATCCATATGAATTGAGAGGTTTAGTCCAAATTTTCTGAAGAGACTCGATCGCTTTATATGATGAACAGATTTAATTTAGGCTTTTATTCACATAAACATTCATGAACTCACACAGCAGTTGTGGTAAACAGAAGCTCAAGCATGTTCGCTTGACGTGCGAGAACCAGTGAGGTTCATTCTCGTGTGTTACGCATCACGTTTGAGCTTTCACAAGAACCAATGAGGTTTGTTCTTGTGCGTCAAGCAGGTTCGGTTGATCCTTTGTTTATGTTCGCTGATCAATATTTATATGTGAATAAATGTCTAAATTCAGTCTGTTCATCATATAAAGCGACTGAGTCTCTTCAGACAGTTTTAACTAAACCGGTTGATTCATATGGATTAGTTTTACGATTTCTTAATGAATATTTTGAAGCGTCAAAGTGGTAGTTGCATAGACTGTCAATAGAGGGACAGAAATCTCTCATATTTCATTTATAATATCTTCATTTGTTTATAAATTCTTTATTTTGGGTTTGGAACAACATGAGGGTGAGTAAATGATGACAATTTTTTTCATTTTTGGGTGAACTATCCTTTTAAGATGTAAATTTTGCTATTGTAATTTTACAGTAAAATAAATAAATAATATTATCTTTATAACTCAAATTTTTATTTTACAGTACAATAGTGTTATTACAAATATATATATATATATATATATATTATTTTGTTTTATATTTTTATTTAATAATAATCACAATAAAATCGTAATATTATTTACAGTCATATTGAATGGGTCAAAAACAGCATAAATGTGGCCTGTGAAAACTTAAGTGGAAAGGTTCTTTTTAAAGAAATTTTCAAAACTAAAAAAATTTATTACAGTGAAGGATTTTGCCATTTTAAAAAAGTCTTCAGAGTAAAGTAATTTTTCTGCTTTTTTAAAAATTATATTTATTATTATATTTTCCATGCAGATGAATCCCAACAAAATTACCCCACAAATATACAGTAGCTATTCAAGTCCCCCCAATATTGTGCAGCTCTATTCTAATAGTCAGGTTGAATATTAGATTAGATTGTATATTAGATTATATATCAGGTTGAATTGTGTAAGAGAAATATTATTTTTATAGGTGTGTCACTGATTATACATGATCAGTTTTGTTAATCTTATATGAGCACAACCCCCCCCTTTCTGTCACACATTTGGTAGAAGTCTCAGATATATTGGCCTTTTTATATCTTTTTTTAATCTGCAAATGTTGTGAGAAGCAACTTGTGAATAAAGCCTCTTTCTGTAGTCAAGGTCAGTAGGCCTTGAAAGAGTCTAGGGAGTCAGATAAAATGTTTCCAATTACGTCAGGTGGGCATATTATGGGATGTTGAGGAAGACCAATGTGGATGAAGATGAACCAGAAAGTGTACATATATGATAAAAGGAAGTAGGAGGCCTTATGATAATCTGTTCATTTGCTTATCCAATCAACTTTGATAGTCTTTGTTCAATGAAAAATGAATATGTATGATTTTACTGAATAAATACTCTGTTTTGCTTAGAGTTCATTTTGTAACTCTCTGAGATATATTTCGGTTGTAAGAGAGAGATCGTGATTTCAAATAAATTTTATTTATTTTTTTACCATTGAGAGTCCTGACTTCAATTTTATTGGTGAATTTCCACAGTGACAGTTTCCACTTTTAAACTGCAGTATTAGCATGTAAGCGGACCGCTGAAGGGCCTGCCTGAAATAACCTGAGTCTCTTGTCGGTAAAATTGGGTTCAACCTCCCCAGCCCTCAGGAGCTGACACCTTCCTCCTATTGTTAGTTAAATACTGAGGGCTTGTGTGTGAGCTGTGAAAAGCTGTATTTTAAAAGGGCTGTCTGGTGTTATTTGTGGTACGGAGGAGGACGAGTCAATACAGGTGCTGCCGCGGCCGCGTGTCGGGCTGCTGTTTCCTGCTGCGTCTATTCTGAGCAGCTTTACCTTGGCGTTCATGCGGTGTGACAGCTTAACTGCAGTGCGCGTCCCTGCTGGAACAGACGAAAGGCGAAGGTCTCGCTCAGATGCCCGGTCTTCCTCAGCGTGAGCCGAAATCTGGCATTTAAAAAGAGGCATGCCATTTACTGTGTCCAGCAACAGAGGAAAAACAAGATCCTATAGGAGAAATCTGCCACGGGATAAAGGTTATGTTGATAAAGTCATTTTTGTTTGATTTTATTATTTATAGACCAAGCTGAATTTCTAATAGAAGGATATTAAGTTTTATTTGCTCTAAGGTATACGGTGCTTTAAGGGATAGATCACTCCAAAAAAAATATTCTGCCATCATTTATTCACCTTCATGTCATTCCCAACCAATGGAAGCTTGTTTCTGCCATGAAATAAAAACGAAAAAGGTAATTGAGACTTTTTATCTCAGAATTGCAAGTTTATATCTCACAAATCTGATTTTTTTCTCAGAATTGTGAGATATAAACTCACAGTTGCAAGTTATAAAGTCAGAATTGCATGATATAAAGTCAGAATTGTCAGTTATAAAGTCAGTTTTGTGAGAAGAAAAGTCAGAATTGCAAGTTTATATCTTTTTTTCCTCGCAATTCTGACTTTTTTTCTCAGAATTTTGAGATATAAACTCGCAATTGCGTGTTCTAATGTCCAATTGTGAAGAAAAAAGACTGACGTTTTTTCTCAGAATTGTGAGTTTATAGCAGAATTCTGACTTTATAAGATGCAATTGAGAGTTTATATCATGCAATTTTAACTTTATAACTCGCAATTGTGAGTTTATATCTAGCAATTCTGAGAAAAAAACGTCAGTCTTTTTTCCTTTTTCCTCAGTCAGAATTGTGACAAACTCGCAATTATAAATATATAGTCACAATTCTGACTTTTTTCACAATTGCGAGTTTTTGTCACGCAATTCTGACTTTATATCACACAACTCTGACTTTATATCTCGCAATTCTGCTTTATATCTCGCAAATCTTAGAAAAAAAGCCAGAATTGTGAGATGAAAACTTGCAATTGCGAGAAAAAAAAGGCAGAATTGTGAGATAAAGTCACAATTACCTTTTTTATTTTTTTATTTAGTGGCGGAAACAAGCTTCCATACCAACCTGTTTGATGTTAATTCCTCTGTGGGGAAAAAAGGAGAAGTTTAGCAGTATGTTGACGCTGTTCTTTTCAGTGTATGATTCAAGCTCCAAAAATCATGTTTGAATTTTTTTTTTTTAAACTTACAATGTTCGCCATACATGTTGACTCTGGTCCCGAATCAGAAGACCAAGCTGCACCTCATCTCTATGGATTGCTGGAGTAATCCTGTGTTTGCATCTCTCTTGTATTTACTACTACATGACATAGAGACAGAGCGCATTTAGGCCACGCCCACACCGGGGGGGGGGGGGGGGCAATCCAACCGTCTCCATTGACTTTGTATTGCGTGAGGCTGTCTCCTTGTCATTTCTGACTTATAACAAAAAACAGAACAATGCCTTAAAGCTGCTGTGTGACAAGGTGTACAGCTAACAAACTAAAAAACCCAGAACTAAGTTTTTATAAGCTACCGAACTGTAAAAGCCAACCTTTAATGAGACAAAAGTAGATACAGGCAATAAGACGTGAAGCATCAGCAGGAAGAATGGGTAAATCTTGGGATCCTGACACTTAGTATCCCTCAGTAAGCCTACGTGTGCAGTGAACATTTAGTCACTGTTAAGTCAAATATCCAAATGTCAGTTTTATATATTACATTTCCTGTCGCTGATTACATTACCCTTCAGTGGGCGTAGTTCTCATAGTAATATGACATGTCGCGCTCTATCTCAATCGCCTGTATCCACTTTTTAGTCCTTAAACGCTTGTTTTTTGGGTCGACAGCTTATAAAAACTTCTGGGTTTTTGGTTCTGGGTTTTTTTTTAGCTTGTTTTCTGTACACCTTGTCACATAGCAGCTTTTAGACATTGTTCTGTTTTTTGTTATAAGTCAGAAATGACAAGGAGGCAGCCTCACGCAATACAAAGTCAATGGAGGCGGTTGGATTGTTTTCCCCCCCAGTGGCCGTGGTTTTTAGATTATGACGCGTGACACTCTGTCTCTATGCACAAATTAGTGGGAAGGGCTAAAGAGGTAATGATGTAGAAGTAGATGAGTTATGGCAGAGGGGGAGATTTTTAGTAAATTTCCTTGCAAATCTATTGTATGAATTGAAATGCAATGCACAAATTGTACGGATTTGATTTATGGTGTTTTTATGATGCATTTTTGCTTTACAGCCTGTGGTAACCATTAACTTTCATTTTATGGAAAAGAGTAGCTTGAACATACAAATGAACAAACATCTCCTTTTGTGTTTAGCAGAAAAATGCCATGAGGAAGAGCAAATAATGACTACTTTTTTTTTTTTTTTTTAAACTATCCCTTTAATCACTAGGAAACATTGTATCTGAGGTCATTTTTGATGTCACAATAACAAGAAATTCGTCAAGGCAAGCGGAACGGTAGGGAATAACAAGGGCTTTCCATCGGCCGAACGTCTCTTGATTAAACAAACATTACTCATGTCAACAGCGTATGTCTCTTTCCCTCTCTCCATTGACCTCTCCTCTGTACAGCTCCTGTGACTTTGAGTAATGCTGAAACCAGGGCAGAGTTTCCACTGCCTCCCCTTAATGAGCTAATTAAGTCCGTGGCTTGCAGTTTTAAAGTAGCTGTTCCTCTGGTAGGCAGAGGAAATCTCAGCAAACATACAGACTTTGGGTTTGCGTGGAAGAGCATCTCTAACATTACATGGGCGGCACAGTGTAACAGTTTTTATGTTTTTCATATTAGAATGATTTCTGAAGGATCTTTTGATACTGAAGACTGGAGTAATGATGCTGAAAATTCAGCTTTGCATCACAGGATTACATTACATTTTAAAATATATTAAAACAGAAGAGTGTTATTTTAAATGATAATAATATTTCACAATATTACTGTTTTTACTGTATTTTTGACCATATAAATGAAGCCTTGGTGAGCATAAGACACTTCTTTAAAAACTTACTGACTCCAGACTTTTGAACAGTAGTGTAAGAGGACAGACTCTATGCCAGTAGTCAAAAGCATGGCTGTGTGAGACTAGAACAACAGAAAGAACTGCATTAGCACATCTCAGCATTTATCTGTTGTCTATTACAAAGATGATTCAATGATGATTGTTTTAATCTAATGTGTCAGTGCTGCGTCTGCAGAAAAACCTAAATAGTCTCTCTAAAAATAAAATAACAGTTGAAATGTGTCTTCAGGGGAAGTGTGTGTCTTCTCATTAATGTGTGAGGATCTACATGACGCAAGAGATTTTGACCAACTTTGACGGCGTCGTCTGATCTTGTCTGAATCATGTGAGATGACTGATGGATGAGGGGTCTGTTGATAATGAGTCTGCATTCTTTGATGGCATGGATCAGCATTAGAAAAATCCAAGATGACCTTGCGTTATGCAAACGCGTGACACCTCACTCTTGTAAGAGGAATGACTGTATACATTCTATGCGCATCCTTGAGTATGTGAGCAAAAGCTAGCTGGAGGGAACGACGGCGTGTGTGTGACTGCTTATCCCATGCTGTGAATGTGTGAGAGACAGATGTCAAGGTTAGCTGATGTGAAGGCACAGTGCATCCTGCCGTCAGCGTGTGATCTTCAGAGGAAGATGGAAAGAAAGAAGATATGTGTGAAATGAATACTAGGCTTCTGCATACTGGATACTGCACAGTATATACTGTATCTATTATTTTTTTTAAATTAGCAGTATGCTCAGGGTCCAAAATTACTTTTTGGGCACACCATTTTTTTACTACTATTTCAGTGGTATTCAAATGGCGGACCACAGTCCGGTTCTGGACCCTGACTTTGTTCCACCCGGACAAAATCGCTCCATTTTACTATTTCTACAGTTTAAAGTGAGCAGTGCGTCAAAAAACAGAGCGGTTCACGATTTAACAAGTTATAAGGTAAAATATCTAGCTTCCGCCAGACCGCCTTCCGTATTCAACTTACGAAGAAAGTGCAACGCCTCTCGCAGTTCAAAAAGCTTACGCTATGTCCTACACCTTCCATATTCAACTTACAAAAAAGTTGAATACGGAAGGAGGTCTGGTGGAAGCTAGATATTTTACTTTATAACTTGTTAAATCGTGCACTTGTGGTGTGAACTGCTCCGTTGTTTTGACGCACTGCTCACTTTAAACTGTAGAAATAGTAAAATTCAGCGATTTTGTCCGGGTGGAACCAAGTCAGGGTCCAGAACCGGACTGTGGTCCACCATTTGAATACCACTGAAATACGAGATCAGCCAGTCTGTTTAAATTGTACATGTCACAAAAATGTGATTTTGTTCCTTGTATTTTTGTTCTGGTGGCATAATGCAAGAAATATTTCTCATAAGTGTCTCCACAGAGGTTTGAAGTAAAATGACAGAGTATTTTTTTATTCAGGAGTTGTGATAGATGTTTTTGCTTTTTCAGTAGATGGTTTGTATTTCAGACTAATGTTTTTAAACTTAGATTGAATCTGTGTATTATGTTGCCATTCTTAATAAAGTTACTGGCTGCCTGGTCAGACATGTTATTTACTAAACAAAGCCAATTTTTCTCACATTTGCTGCTTGGTGAGTGTTAATTTTGGACCCAGAGTATGCATTATGCATCAATAAACAGTAGTTTGCTACATTATTGTCACAATCTCATGTTTAATTCAGTGAGTTTATCTAATTAATCTCAGAAATAAATATTATTTTGCAAGTTTTTGTGTAAAAATGGCAACTTTTGGCAGATTGATCTAATAATGAGTCAAAAAAAGGTTGTATTAAAATTCACAGCCCATAATACTTCTGATTTATTCATCACATGTCGAATGGAAGATCATGTTTGAGCGCAGTGCTTTGTGGGATGTAATACTATGCAGTATGCTTTACTACATTTTGAACGTTTTCCCCCAAATATAGTATGTCATCCGAGTATCAGAAAATTCATACTTTTCACATACTGCAAAAGTAGTAAGAGTAGTGTGGTATGCTATTCTGAACAGGCAGAGAAAAGTGTGTCTTGCCTTTTTGGAGTGAGGATATTTGATTTCCTTTCATTACCTGCCAAATTGCCACTTTCTTCTCTTCTAAGTAGCGCCAGGTGTCTGGCAGGCTCATCTCTTTCTCTTCCACTTTCTTTCACCTTCCTGTCTGCCTACCTGGCTTCCTGCCTCTCTGCAGTACTCTGGCTCAGCTGGAGAGGTTCGTCTCAAAGGACATCACATCCGACCCCTCCCCTCGCTGTGTTATATTACAGCATGTCATGTTCCCCATTTAAATGTCAATTGGACTAAAGATGCCATCACTGCAGCATGATCATGTCCTCTGTCTGTGACACTTTAATAAGAGGCAGAACGAGACTGTAATCACTGGACACACGCCCACTCTTATTGTCCTGTGTGAGTGAATGAAAATAAATCCTGGTTACATTTCAGTCTAAAATCAGAATATAATGTTTTGCATAAAGAAAATTAAGCCTGTTTTAGAAGATTTAGAAGATTTTTTTTGCATTATATGCATATATTTTGATGACAATTAAGCACATTTACTAACAAAATGAATCTGTTACTGTTACTACTGTTAATGAATCTGGAGGTTTTACTTGTTATTATCATTTTCTATATTGATTATAATGACAGTAATACATTAGTTATTTCTACAATATTTTTCTACAATATTTTTTGCTAAACACTTTTTAAACACTTTTTTAAACTTTAGTTAGTGTGTAATGTTGCTGTTTGAGCATAAACGACATCTGCAAAGTTACAATTCTCAAAGTTCAATGCAAAGGGAGATATTTTCTTTTACAGAAATCGCTTTTAAGGACTGCAACAAATGGCTGGTAGGGACTACAACAAGCTTCTTCACAGGTTGGTGACATCACAAACCCCAAAATTTACATAAACCCTGCCCCCAGGAACAAATGGGGTGAGGCCATGTTGTGCTGCTTTAGAGAAGAGGAAGAGTTGTTGTAGTAGAGTGTTGTTACCATGCTGTCATTTTACACCGGACTGCATCACAAACGAGGGTAATTTCAGCACTGGATTTGCACAAACGATTAACATGACGACACATGCTAATCGATGAGCTGAAGCAACTCCACAGCAACTACATAAATTTATCCACTAACCATTCAGAAACGTCCAGTTTCATTCTAAAAGTTGTAACTTCTTCCTAAATCTCTCCATCAGTGTCCGACTCAGGTTTGAACAATGTAAGGCTGAACACCGTTACTGAAAAATCGTTATTTTGGCTGCGTGAGATTCTCCAGCTTTGTTGTTGTTGAGAAACCTAAGCGTGAGCTATTAAAGCTCCACCCTCTTCTGGAAAGACTGGGGCGGGAGCAGCAGCTCATTTGCATTTAAAGGGACACACACAAAAACTGTGTTTTTACTCACACCCAAATATGGGGCAAATTTGACAAGCTATAATACATGATCTGTGGTGTATTTTGAGCTGAAACTTCACAGACACATTCTAGGGACACCAGAGACTTATATTACATCTCATTTTTGTTTTTGCGTAGTAGTTGTCTTTTGCCTTTTTTGCCAAATAATTTTGTCAGATAGTGTTTAGTGTTTTGTTCTTCCTTCATAATTAAAATATTTTAAAAATATTAACTTTTTTCCTCATATTTTGATGGTTTAATTGAACTTGTAGGGTCGTTAAAAACAAACATCCCCTCTGGACATTACTATTGGCCACTGCTGTATAACACTTTTGTAAAATCACAATTAGAGTTATAGCAAGCACATTTATCAATTTACCTGAAGTCAGCATCTTTCATAATTAATGTATGTGGCTTTTTTTTAATGTTTGTTTGTTTGTTTTACCTCTCTTGCTGAGGGAGAGATGTGCTTGCTCAAGTCAATTAATGCTGCAAGGGTCTTCACAAAATCAATGCAAAACTGCTGCGCTGATTTAATTATTTCCTGTCTCACTCACACACTGGAAAAAGAGAGAAAGAGAGAGAAGCTCTTAGGAAGTGAACCAGAAAAAAGACACACTCAGCCTGACCCTGACTTTTTGTCTATTTTAGCAATAACATCTCCTTTATCATTGGATTTTTGCTCAACCACGGTTAAATGCTTTATTTCTATGTTCAGTGACAGAACGGATGTGTTTTTGGACTCTAAAGCCACATGCTTTTGTATAGATTGGGTTTTGGGTCATATAATCAATAATACATAAATTCTAATTGCTAAAGGTGACTTATTGAGCTCATGAACATCCCCAAAGCTTCTAATTTTAACATGAAGATTGTGCAGTATTGAATCAATTACCAGCATGATGCAATCAATTCAAAATAAAATAATTGAATAAAAATCGACTCAGTTTATTGAAGTCAGCACTCTGTTTGCATTAATACTACTCAGTTATAAAACTAAAACCTTGTCCATGATGAAAATTGTTATTCAAAATTATTAAAATTGTAGATGAATCAGCCAATATTTTTAACATCTCTCTTGACCCATTATTTGATCAGACTGCTAAAAGTTAACATTTTTTAACACAACAATGAATTAAAAATGGTATAAATAAACAACAGTGTGACGGACACCATATGCGATGTAATGAGGTCATGTGACCATCTGTGAAATCTTGTGATATTCACTTAAAAACATCCCCTCAGTCATTTGTACCCTAAGCCGTTTGGTCATCAAACCTGGTGTAGCATGTTTTTGTGCACCAAATATTTGAATATAGAATATATTAAAGGTGCAGTATGTAATATTGAGAGCTAGTGGTTGAAATGGGTACTACAGTCCAAATTCAAAATATTCTAGAGTTGTTTCCTCCGCCCCCTCCTCCTCAACCTCGACGCTCATGCGGGTTGCCAGATTGAGGACAGGAACAACAGGAACAGTTGACAATGGAAAGTGATGAGCCTAACACTGTAATATTTATCCGCGTTTTAATACGCCTCTGGTCATAGAGTTTTTAGATGGATGCTTAGGCTTTTTAGGCCGGGTAGAATCTGCGATCTCTGACCCAGTTCGTTTGCAGGCTTCCATGGCTGCAAAACACTGTATTTTCCACCACTGTGTCAAACTCACTGTGTCAAAATACTCTTGGGTAAATTGTCAGTAGGCGGTATCACACAGACCAAAACAAAAGCTGGATTTTCAGCATCATTACTCCAGTCTTCAGTGTCAGAAATCATTTTAATATACTGATTTGCTGATTTGAATTTATTTAGACAAAATAGTAAAGAACTTTAATATCAGCCAATTATCTTCAATGTCTATAACATGAAAATAATTATCGCCTTATAGTATCAGCAACAATTTAACTATCGGTAAGCCCTGCCCCCCTTAGTTACTGTTGCGAACTTGGACAAACAAACAGAGTTGCTAACTGACAGCTGTCAGTGTGAAAACCTTGTCCCAAGATGTTTTTGATAAATTTTGAACACAGAAGGACCAGCTCTCGTCGAGGAGCATTAAAGTGGGACTTAAATATGCCATGGAGGGATATATAAAAGATTTTAAAATAAATATGGTGGGTAACAAGATTAATTTGGAAGCGAGGGTTTACAGATCACAATGCAAGCAGGGAGCAGCCTCATGTTACGGTCGTCACGATCGCAGATGACAACATCCAGGATCAACACTGTTCATGTACCGCAGGGTAAAATTAAATTAATTTACATTTAACCAGTTTAATATGTAGAGGCACTGAAATGTAGACCTTCGTTTATGCGTTTTTTGACTACACTGTACATGACGTGAGAACAGTATTTAGGTTTGTACGTCAGCATGGACTCACTAACTTTAACTGTAACTTAATGAGGGTATGACATCCTCTCAGGATACCTGGAATCAGTGTTACAAGTACCCCAGGCACGTCGTTTGACCATTTTTGTAGCATAAACACCATCAAACCGATGAGAGCTTCGGATCTTCCAATGTTTTTCTGTGGCGCTGAAACCTAAAGATGTCCGAGTTCTGGTCCCTGTGCAGCTGATACTCAACTGCCATTGGCTCATCTGTGTTTGAGGGGAGGGGCTTACCAATAGGTCAATTGTACTATCAGTGCATCCCCAAGTATAGCGCAGCATTGCAGAGTATAGAAGTTAAGATACAATAAAGGGTAGCTGAACTGTAACTACTGTAAATGTAGTCACCTTAAATCCCATGGAAGTATATGAAGATCAGCACTGTTTCAGCCCATCAGGATTCCTCATCTGATTCAAGACAGCTTGATCTTAGTAGAATTTATTGAACGGAGTAAAATTTTTGCAGTGCCCAGTGGAACGCCAAGTCCATAGAGAAGAATATAACACACATTGTTCTCAGTCTGTGGATGATAACCACTTGAATTATATCATCAAGCAGAATTATGAAAGAAAAGCCCGGAATTACCGTAGCATAAAGGAGCTGTATTCTAATGAAGAGCTTTTCACAGTGGAGAGCCACAAAGACAGTGATTAATTCTGTTGTAGCATCTCATTAATATCACAGAGAAAATGTGTGAGGAACATCCAAATACGGAGAGTTACACAGACGGCCGTGTGCTTTCACACAGGCACAAAAAAAAAGAAAAGAAATGAAGACGGCTCATGTCTACTGTCGCTCTCTGAATGGTCTCAGCTCTTGCTTTCATTACACAAGAGACAATATATGAAATCAAACAAAAACAGTGACGATATTCCTCTTCTGTTCCACAAAGGAGTAAATGCCTTTCTGTCTTTCAGGCCACAAAGTGGATGTTTTGAAGAATAGGACTGTCCAAGTACTGTCAAGCTCCAAAAACTGAAATTAAAGGCATTCAATGAAAAAAGCCTCTAAATCTCATATATGCATTTGTATTTTCAAATCTAGTGTGTAAAAACATGACATCCAAACTGCTTTGAATGCCATTAAGATTTGAGATCTATGACTGAGGGGATTTTTTAGTTAATAAGAGCTTAAATTTCAGTCTTTTAATTATAAAATTTCATAGACCAGAAATATAGTGCACAAGACATGTGGACTACATTAATTTTATGGTACCATTCTGAAGCTTGACAATCCCTGGTAACTTCATGCTTTCTGGGAAAAAGAAGCATGAACAATCTTCAAAATGAGACTGGTTTGAAATGAGCATAGGTCAAGTAATTTTGGGTGAATTACTTCTTTAAAGAAAAAATCTACCTAAATTCACTGGGGTGAAAAGCTGTTTTTGTTAAATATTCATTTGGAAGCCAAAAAATGCCTGAGGAACGTCTCTGATAAAAACTAACTGAGCAGCTGCAGCATAAATGATTTTATGGGACAAATAGGAGGATAATGGAAGCTCATTGTGAAATAATATGAAATACTTCTCCAACTACCTCTTATTAAATACTGGGACTCTGGGAAAAAGAGCAGAGAACTTAAAAAGACAAACAAATCTGCTCTGCTGTGTTCACTCTCCATACCATTACCGTTGGTGCCACTCGATCCTGTTTTTTTCCCCCTAATGAGCTTCATCGTTAATTGGAGCTCCGGCGCCTCTCGTATTTGCATCGATTCAAGAATGAGGCAAAAAAAACACAGAACCCAAAACTGAAACTAAATGAATCATGTGAGTGAACTCAGAACAGTGAGAGAGAGAACTTCAAAGGCTGTGCCGATATCCACTGGAGACTGTGGAGAGATACGAACATTTTTGGGAGTTATTATGAGCAGGCACAATAGCGTGAGCTCATTACAGAGCCATCACAACAATCCTAAACATACCAGAAGAAAAAAGAGAGAAAAACTGCTGCTGTTCACAAAAAAATTGCACACAACATACGTTTAAAAACCTCAGTATGCATGAGCAACAGGAAGGCTTCACAGCATGCAAACACTTGGACAATGGCATTATTTCACCCACAGCATCTGGTAAACCCATGGACTGGTGTTTTGGTTACCACTGGGATGATGGGTAATTATGCTGCCCTGCACTAGAGCTTTTTAAGATGCTGTATGTAATTTTTTTGACTACTAAAGCATATAAATACCATAATATGTTTGCAGGGATTTAGGAAACATGTGAAGTTAAAATGTCGGTTGTGTCAAAATGTCTGTTTTTGCGTTCCGTGTCGGAATGTCTGGTTTTCCATCACAGGAATAAATTACATTTTAAAATATATTCAAATAGAAAACAGTTATTGTATTTTGTAATAATATTACACAATATTACACTTTAAAAAATTCTGGGTTAAAAACAACCCAAGTTGGGTTGAAAATGGACAAACCCAGAAATTGGGTGGTTTTAACCCAGCGGTTGGGTTAAATGTTTGCCCAACATGCTGGGCAGTTTTATTTAACCCAAACACTGTTTAAAAATTACTATATGGCTGGCTTAAAATGAACCCAAAATAGGTTGGAAATTAAAAAAATCAGACACATAATTATTGGAGGCAACAATAATAATCAAAAGGTGAACATTTATTAATAAGCAATTTAATAGATGTTTATTGTTTAATTATTATTCATTAAACTTATTAATAAATGTTCATTTATTAAACATATTAATAAATGTTCATTTCCAACATACTTTGGGTTCATTTTAAGCAATATAGTAATTTTTAAACCATAGTTGAGTTAAATGAAACTAGGTTGGGCAAACATTTAACCCAACCGCTGGGTTTGTCCATTTCCAACCCAACTTGGGTTGTTTTTAACCCAGCATTTTTTAGAGTGCTGAGTTAAATAAAACTGCCCAGCATGTTGGGCAAACATTTAAACCAACTGCTGGGTTTGTCCATTTTTCAACCAAACTTGGGTTGTTTTTAACCCAACATTTTTTAGAGTGTAGTTTTTTTTACAGTATTTTTTCAACAAACAAATGAAGTCTTCGTGATGAGCATGAGGGACTTCTTTTCAAAACATTAAAAAACATTAAAAAAATTCTGACCCCAAATTTTTTAATTTGAATTTTTTATTTTTTTTTTGTATTTTCAAATGACAGTAACTAATCATGAGCATTAGTTGACGGCAAATGTTATCTAAATGTAGAATCAATGAAATGAGCTTGCACAACTGAATATCCAATATCAACCAATATATCAGCCGATAACCAATATTGTACCAATATATTGTCAATCCCCAACTATACTACACTACTGTAGTGAACTGTTGCACTATTTTGAAATTAGCTGAGCTACTGCCACTCTTCTGAGTATGTAGTTCGTTTCGCTTCTGTTAGTTACTTTTAGTTCCACCAACGGATATAAGTCTCTCCTTTCAAGTAGAGAAAGTAAGAAAGTCGAGCTGGCCCCAGTGGGCATCCGGTAAACCCCTGATCTGTGGCCAGTGGTGTTGGCAGTGTAAATGGTTGGCTCTGGTCTGGTTGAAGCTCTCAAGGTCTCTGTGAGCCCAGACATGGCACACTGACTCAAAGGGGTCTGGAGGGATCAGCAGAACATGTTTCTGTCAATTGTAGAAACGTGTTCCACAGCCTGAGCCTCAGAAGTCACATATGTTCACAGACATACCGGCCAGCACCTCTCACATGTGCCAGGCTTTAGTGCCTTGCTTCTGGTCCATCAGAGGCGGAAATGCAATGGGTGTAAAACCACAGCAGAGGAAAGCAGATAAGCCAATGTTGCGTGTATCTTGCGGGCACTGGCTGGAAACGCAGATGTCCTGGAAAAAATAATAATTGGATTGTAAACAACAGGCTTCTCATTACGAACACGCTGATTTGATCAAGCTTGATGGCTGGAACGGACAATGATGCTGATGGCACGTTTGCTTGAAAATATTCAATTTCTAAGGCAAAACATGGAGCTCATTAGGGAAATGTTCTGGGAATAAATATGTCCATTAGACTTTGTGAAGTTTTGACATTACTAAAAATGAATCATTTTAAAAAGAATATCGAAATATCACTGGTATTGGTATCGACATGAAGTTTTAGTATTGTGCAGCCTCAAATCGTTAACTCCTCCTGTGTTTGGCCGGCCAGAGCACTGAATGACGAGAAGTTTATAAAACACATCGCACAGGCCGTTAATAACAAAAAAGAGACATACTCTGAGGCCATAGGGAGCTAGAAACAACTATTGCATGAGAGAGAGAGAGAGAATTCTTTACACACAGCTTGAGGTGTTTCCCATCTGCCACGTTCACAGTAACAGAGATGGATGAACTGATTACATTTACAGTTTTCCATCACTGCCACATTTTCTCCTTACTCTCCTATGTTTCTAGATATCCTACTATATTCTTTTCTCATCTGATTTGTCTAGGCTCGAATGAGTGCTGCCACTTCTAGCTATGCAAGTTTGATTGCAAAATCTCACCACAACTATGTGTTGCATTTTTCAGCACTGTTGTAAAAGGTGCTTTGGCATACATTAGTATAAACGGCCTTCTTCCATGCTCAGTTTTCTTTTCAGGCCAACCACTGTCATGTTTTTTTTTTTTCTTTAAAATAAGGTGTGAATAATAACATTTTTCCTGATAATTTACTCACCCCCATGTCATCCAAGATGTTTGTGTCTTTCTTTCTTCAGTCAAAAAAAGAAATTATGGCTTTTGAGGAGAACATTCCAGGATTTTTCTCCATATAGTGGACAGTTACCAATGGGTTGAAGGTCCAAAGTGCAGTTTCAATACAGCTTCAAAGGGCTCTACAAGATCCCAGCTGAGAAATATGGGTCTTATCTAGCAAAACAATCTGTCATTTTCTAAAAAAAAATATATATATACTTTTTAACCACAAATGCTCTGCGATGCGCCATGCATTACGTAATCACGTTAGAAAGGTGCAATTTGGACCTTCAAACCGTTGGTAGCTGTTGAAGTCCACTATATGGAGAAAAATCCTGGAATGTTTTCCTCAAAAACCTTAATTTCTTTTTGACTGAAGAAAGAAAGATATAAACATCTTGGATAACATTGGGGTGAGTAAATTATCAGGACATTTTAACTCTGAAGTTTCATCAGTGACGTTTCAGGCATTACAGAATAAATCTTCACCATTAATTATAATATTGTTCATTATACAGTTTCTTTTTCTTTTTGCTCTAAATGTAACATTTTCTACATCTAGAAGGAAACTCTATCACCCTCTTGAGTACTGAGGTTTGCTACCGTCCCAGTAATGCAAGAAAGCATGTTTGGTATGTAAGCGGCTCCGCACACTTCTGTATGTTTCTGCCATTAGTTTTTTCTGTGGTCTCTCGTTCTGCTTCATAGAGAGAATAAAATTCAAGACGAGAGGAAATACTTGTGTGTGTCTAACCCCATCTCACTCTCAGTATCTTATTATGATTCAAATATTTTTCTTCACCATCATGCATAGTTTGACTACCCCATCATTCCTTTATCGATTCATTCATAGTCATGAACTGAAACCCTTCATACTGGAAAACCTCATCTTAGATTCCTGATAGAGAGTGTTTGTCCACATTGAGTTTCATGTTTGTTCAAACTCCATATCCTATTACCATCGTGACTCATAATATCCTGCTTTGATTGGTTTCAATTGTCTCCTTTGAGTAGAGTGATTGCAGTTTACTGCATCTCAAACTGGAGACCACCTCTGAACGGTGCGGAAGCCGGATCAATTTCCATATCCATCAAAACCGGTTCCCTCTCGGATTAGCTGCCAGCGCCGCCGTCGGGGCTGATCTATACGTGTCTCGGTGGCGAGCAGAGGTAGATTACGCTCAGGTTTGAGACTCCTAACTCACACAGGCGTTGGAGTCTTTCCGCCCACCAGACAGACGCAGAATGCCCAGGGCTCTGAATGATGATCACAGTTAACATGACAAGCTGTGACTATCAATCGCTCCGGCCTGATTAAAATACTACGTGACAAATTGTATTTACCGGCCAAGGGTGCTTTTCATAGGGAAGCGACGCTTCGTTCCACACGTGGGTGTGAAGCTGAGGTCAGCGCCGCTCTGTCGCATTCCTCATAGATCTCCCGAGAGCGCGCTGTCATTCTGCGGTGAACGCAGACTCACGGTATGAAAGAATAGTTGTGGAAAACATCTTTGGTGGCAAGTTGTGATTTGTCTTTGGTAAAGAGAGAGGAATAGAGAAAAAAATTGAGAGCGAAAATTGTCCACTAGTGCATCTGCGCTTGAGTTACAGTGCGTCTCAGTGGCTTGGTGGTAGAACATAAATCTCAGTGCAGTCTGAGTCATAAACCTGGTGAGATATGAAACCCCACCGTGGTGCATGATGGGATAGTTTACTGGGTGTTGTAAAAGTGCCGCAGATCACCAAATATCCCTATTACTATCTCTTAAATACTTGACTAGCCTGTCTTTTTCCTTCCTTACCCAGAATTCCACTCTGATTTCTAAAATGACCATTGCTACGTCCCAATTCGCCTACTTAGAGAGTATTTTATCTGGAAAAAGTAGACCATTCGGGTATTTTTGGAATACTCATTTCAACATACTACGATTTGGGACACACTGATTCTAATTTTGAATACTATTTAGGAAGGATAGTATGTGAATTGGGACACAGCACATCACTTGATCATGTTTTGTTTTGAATTCTTATGGAATCTCGACAAGAAATCTTGACTAATTTAACCCTGTAAAGCCTGACATGTGAAATAATAGTCCGATATTTTGTTTTTTATTGAACCTATAGACAAAAACTAAAAAAAAAAATGTGTTTTTGTTGGGTTAGGGTTAGGTTAGTTCTTTTATGGTTCATATAGTATGATAGGAGAATATGGAGCTCAAGGGGGGGAAAAAACACCTCAATTTTATACAGAGGCCTAAACTGAGGTGCAGTTGATGAATCTTATATGGTAAAAAAGTCGGCCCCAATAGCCTTGTGGGCAGCGCGCTGACATGTAGCGCTGTTGAGCTTCGGGCAACCCAAGTTTTTCAGCAAAATTTTGATCATGTTGATCATTTCGAGGCCTTAGAAATTTGCGTATCAAATACAATGCAGTAGGCTTTATAGGGTTAACTTTGGTCGGTCAGTATCACCAGAAAGTTTGGCTAAAAAAACTCATGCTTGTCGAGCCTGGTTTATGCTAAATAAACCAGCATGAGATTTTCAGCAGAGATTTCCTTAAGTGTTTCTCCTGCAATGCAGCATTCCTGTGAAGGATTTTGTTTCGTCACGTTTTTATGGGGGAAAAGACTTTCAGCTTTGACAGTCTACGGCTCGCTGAACATCTCTGCCCCTTTCCCGCGTTTAATATGACCCAGAACCGAGAGTATGTGGATACTGAATTATTGAGAGTGGATAGCTTGACCTTTGCTAGTGATATGAATCAAACATTAGCAAGAGATCCAACTGAAGAAATTTACAGGGGCCACATCTAATAAACGGAGGCCAGCAGGGTGAGGAGAAGTGCTGAGGCCGGAAAATCCGGAGATCCATTACCCAATAATTCATCTAGAAGAAAGGCGGCCCGGGTAACCGCAGATGCCGTCGATCCCGGGACGGAGCGGCAGCAGGAATGGGAGGGAACAGTCCTATGGGAGTTCTGTGGCTTGCTGTGAAATGCTTTAGTGGAGTGCTGTCATGATTTGTTGTGTTAAAACGATCTGCACTGCATTAAATACTATATACAATTCGGTGTTTTGATTTAGCTCTAATAGCAAAGCTTTAGAGTCTTATGTTTCCTACACTGTTGTTCGCAGGGTTGGGCAAAAGAATAGCATTCATTCAGTTCATGAATTTAAATTTCAATTGAATTGATGTAAGAATTTAACGTTTGAATTTGAATGACAGAATGATAATTCATTGAATAGCAGTTCTAAAGTTTTGTGACAACGTTCAAAAGGTTGAGGGTCGGTGAGATTTTTTTCAGTGTTATTGAAAGAGGTCTCTTATACTCACCAAAGCTACATTTATTTGATCAAAAATACAGTAAAATATTGTGAAATATATTAACAATTTAAAATAACTGCGTTATATATTAATAATTTTTAAAATGTAGTTTATTAATGTGAAGGAAAGCTGAATTTTCAGCATCATTACTCCAGAAATCCTTCAGAAATCATTCTAATAGGCTGATTTGCTGCTCAATAAACATGTCTTATTATTATCAATGTTGACAACAGTTGTGATGCTTAATATTTTTGTGGAAACTACGATACATTTTTTTATGACTTTTTGATAAATGGAAAGTTCAGAAGAACTGCATTTTTCATAATTTTTATTTTATTTATTTTGCCTTACAGCACATTTAAAATGTCTGCATTGTTTTTTGACATTATTTTCTTTATTCTTTGACTAATAATTTTTATTTTTGTTCAGTATAAATTGTCCATAAACATGTTATCATACAACAATACACACAACATTGATTATTAATATCTAATTCAATATAAAGTATCTGGAAATACCCATATGTTTTATGATAAAATTATTGACAGGCCTATTTCATGGGTCTATTGAAAAATTACATTTATTATTTAATGCATTTTACAATCCAACTCAGGATCTGAAGTGGTAGTAAAATGCATTCTCATTTCATATCTTCATCTCTGAACCATGGGAATTATTTGTGTTGATTATCAAATGTGGCAAGTCAATTCATTATAAGTTTCATAGCTTTAATTGTCTCATTTCAAGTAAAAATGCTGTGGAAAACAATGCTTGAATTTCTTTCTCACTAGTGGTCAGTGTTTTAATGATAGTTCTATAAGGGCAGCGTCCTGAAGTCATGTAGGAGCAGTGATGGTTCGTACCACTCTACTCTATCTCCTGAGGTCAAGTAGTCCAAACACAGCTGGAATATGTACTGTCCTCTCAGGACGATGGCGGCGGCAGCCGTGAAACTTGTGCTGTCAAAAGTCACAGATGTTTGAGTACTTATAGAGTCACACACAGACAGAAAAGGCAACAACTTGGTCTTGTTATTTTATTTTTGGTTGTCTGAGTAAATGAAGTGTCAAACAATATCTTCTTGTAAACTTTACAGCGTCATTATTTGTCAGTGATTGAAGACTAGGTTGTTTCCTGTCTGTGTCAAGCACTATAGTTATATATTGCTGGCTCTAAACTTAGTTCTTTTTCCAGAGGCACCAGAAACAAATCCCCATAATGCTGTACCAGTTCCTTCAGTTCAGAACACAGCCAGAATAAGATCCAAGAATATTCCTTCGTAATGATGACGGTTTCTGTCACTCATAAATGATGCTGCCATTTACTCCTCATCTCATTATAGTCACTGACATTCAAGCTTAATTTAGTCATAATGACAACAGATCTTATGTAACGAGACAATTCATTTAATTTACTACAGGAACCTGAACAAAGTCTTTGTCAAAATCTAATGTCACAGAAAAGTTTTGCAAGTCAAGCACCCCCTGGTGTCAGGCATTTGGTGCAGGACTGGGCAGAAATGCAAGAATTTAATGGCGTCCTCATCAGAGCCATCTTCCTCTTGGCCTGACAGTTGACAGACTCCAGGGACGAGGCGCAAGTCAGCACAGATTAGAAAAGCCTGGATGATAAACGGCCTCAAGTGTGTGGCAAGACTGGCTTTGGGTGGGGTCAGGCTTGCAATATTGCATCGCTGAGTTTGGTTAACAGCCCAGTCATGGGGGTCCTCCACCGCACAAACTGAGTCTGTGAAGTGTGTACAGTGCAACTTGTCCTAAGAGACCCTGCTTCTAAGGGAGATCTTTATGGTCCTTGTAAAAACCATAGCAGGAATTATTCTCCATCCTGACAGTAAGGTCAAATACACTGCCTCCTTTTGCTGTTACATGGCTGTGTGCCCATATTTCTGACACTATTCACTAGAACTGATGTGTCATCTGATAATCAGCTGACCTCTGACACCTTGATGATTGGAAACTGCGTAAATGGTATCTGTCAAATCGATTAATCGCGATTAATCGAATCTAACATAAGTTTGTTTATGTAATATTTGTGTGTGTGTGTATATATATATATATATATATATATATATATTATTATTATATTTATATATATTATATGTGTGTGTGTCTGTGTGTGTGACAAATTTTTGAACAGTAGTGTATTCCACATGCTGATTGCGTACTAAATCCCCCCAAAATGATGTTTTCAGGCCATTTCAAGTTTGATTTTAATGTGACATAAAGCGGTGATATCTAAGTGGCTGAGTTTTTTACTTACTTTTTTAATTAGATTTCCCATTAACGGCATCATTGTCTTCATTCGGGCCGATTTGAGAATGCGCATGAAATAAAGAGATGGGATTTATCGCACAAATCAATCATATCCATATCCATCACAGCAAATGACTTTCCCCATTCATTCTCAATTACCCCTCATCAAACTCACCGCAAGCTTTAGGGGGTCTGTTTAAAGTCAATGAGCTCAGGGGAGGCAGTCCTCCAGCTGTAACTTCACCTGCGGGTGTCGCTGTTGAACAGTGTTACTTTATAAAAACAAATGAATTTTACACTTTTTAATGTCACATTTTGTAATATTTGCATTGTTTATTTTTGTAATATCGATTATTTTCTCATCCAGTTTTTTTGAGGAGACACTGCCTCCCTTGCCTCCTCGGTGGAAACATCCCTGGTATATACATATATTTGCAAATATATATTTGACTTTCAGCTTTGAGTGTCATACAGCATAGATATCGAGATGGCTGATGGTCAAATCTTGGCCTGTACTGCAGTTCAGTTCAGCCTGCTGCAGTTCTTTCTCATTGGCCACAGCTACTCTATCTATGATTTAATCATTTGTTATTGTTGAATCAGGGGAAACATGTCGTCATGGTCTTGGCATTCCGCCGGCTGCATCATCATAACCCGAGAATCCTGATCGAGGATGACAGGGATTGTCAGCTCTGTGCTACACCACATCGCAACTTAAAGTACAGTAATTGTGGCATTTATTCCCTAATGGAGAAATACAACATTTCTGTTCTCCAAACTGTTTCTTTGGGTTTCTGTGGAGTCTCCATGGGGGATTTCAAATGTGGTCAGTGATGTAGAAAGCTCTCCTCTCAAAACAAACCTGTTCACTCCTGCGCTGAGCAGCCAGGTGGACAGACGGTATCTGTGGCTGTCACGTCTCTAACTGTTCTCTAACTCACCTATCCGTGAGTGATCACACCGTCTTGATTTATCTGCTCACGGTTCAATGGTCGTGAACGAGAGGAGGCTGATTTAGCGCTAATGAGTTAAGTGATGACAACACAATTAATGTTGTTTGCTTTGGTGAATCTGACAATGAGTGTTTTGGTTTCCCGGATCCAAGCAAGTCTAATCCTGAACAAGATGATGTTTTAGTATGATGTTTAAGACAGGGGTCAGGATTTGGCTGAATAGCCCCTGCTGATAGATTCTGTAACTACACCATTAGGCGAAAAAACAGCAAGTTTCAACATTTATGGCGTTTCAAAAGTATACATTTATTAATAAAACAATTTGATTATTCTTATTTTCCAGTAAAAAAAAAACAAAAAAACATTATTAAACACATTTTTTTCTGAGAAGCAAACTTTTATAAGATATTAAAGGGTTAGTTCACCCAAAAATGAAATTTCAGTCATTAATTACCCTCATGTCGTTCCAAACCCGCAAGACCTTCGTTCATCTTCGTAACACAAATTAAGATATTTTTGAAGAAATCCGAGTTTTTTTTTTTTAATCTCCCATAGAAAGCAACGAAATTACCACATTCAAGGTCCAGTAAAGTAGTAAAGACTTGAGTCGGTGTTTTGCCGTAGAACACGGAAATTCTGCAATGTGTCTTCAATGTAAAACTGCGTAGAAGAATAACAGGGTAGAGAAGAAATTGTTGAATAAAGTCAATATTTTTGTTTTGTTTTTGCGCACAAAAAGTATTCTCATCGCTTCATAACATGTTGAACCACTGTAGTCACATGGACTATTTTAACGATGTCTTTACTACTTTTCTGGACCTTGAATGTGGTAATTTCGTTGCTTTCTATGGGAGATAAAAAAAAAAAAAAACAACTCGGATTTTGTCAAAAATATTTGTGTTCTGAAAATTAACGAAGGTCTTATGGGTTTGGAACGACATGAGGGTGAATACTTAAAGTGCTTAAAGAATACATTAGCATATTGCCCGCCCACTTATTGCGCGCGCAGATGCCAGGGAACATTTGAAACCCGAACCTTATGCTGTGTGTTCCCGTCATTTTACTGATGACTGCTTCTTCAACCTAAATGCGTTCATTCGCAGGCCGGTTGTTATTGAAGGATGGGTCAGTACCCAGTTTATAAGTTTTTTTTCCTCCTCCGAATCACAACCTGTAAGTACGATTAATAATTGTTGCCACGTTTGACAGACTGACTGTTTTGTAGGAAAGAATGTAATTATAATTCTCACAGAGAAAATAATTTAAATTAGTTAAGTTTTTAAGGAGCCAAGATATAAAACTGCCCCCAAACAACAAGACTCACCTGTTCTGATGTGCAATCCAAGTGAAACAGCACAAGTCTATATGTCCTCTAAGTAAAAAAAAATTAATAAAAATCTAGACAAATATGTGATTAGCAAGGACTAAAATCCAGTGTCTAACATCCACATGGTTCTGAGTTTCAGTTCAGTGGCCTAAGTAGAGTAACGTTACTGGACTGAAACCCTTAAACGGTTCAGTCCGAACATGTCAGTGATGTTTCCGCGTCAAAATTCTGAGCCAGAATCGCCTCATTCTCTGTAGCGTGTACATACGTATTTAGCCTGTGTGTGTTGTGTACACTGCATGCAGCTTGTAGGACTCCGGCTAACCAGCTAACAGCAATATGTGTTCGCTCGCAATTGTCTAGTAATGTGTCTACTGTTTTTCGTTGTTATTACTTGGAGTTATGATAAAGAACAGAGCAATACGTTGGTGTACAACTGCAGTGCTTTATCAATGGGCTAATGCATATACCATGACTTTTTGGGTGTTTACTTTTTGGGCTAGGTTCGCTAACATAAACACAGAACAACTTAATTCCTCTCTGAGTCTTTTTTTAAGCCTTTTTTTCCTTTTTAGAACAGAGCGGAGCACCATCATTATTATAATTTAATGTAAGTGATGCAAGCACTGTATACTGTATTCCGTAACCAGCAGAAGTCATGTGACCAATCACAGCAGATTAGTGTCACGCAAACAAGGAGTTCGGCAAAATTAATCGTTGAGCGAATCGTTTGGGAGTCGTTGAGCAAATAAGGTAAAAATAAATGCATAAGACAATTAAAGTGTTTTTGATCTTGCATGCTTTTAAACCTGTTTTTGGGGACTTCCAAAACAAAAATAGGAAGCTTTCAAATGCCATAGTAGGGGCACTTTAATGACAGAAATTTCACTTTTGGGTGAACTAGCCCTTTAAGACTTTCCAGAAAGTATCTTGAATGTCAGTACATTTTGTTTTGTTCCATTGGCAAATTTTTGCACTAGTTCTAATCATAAGTTTCACTCCATTTATTCATTTATTATTTCTTAGTGCCTGAGACAATTTTTGCAGTGTAGAGAATATCCAGTGTTTGTTTCAACACATTGAGGCTGGGGTTTGCACTGATTCTGCCACAGGGATTGTGTTTTATTTATTTGCAAGCAGTTTTAAGCAATGGGAGGCTCTTAAAGGATTGTTCCAGGTTTAATTACAAGCTAAGCTATAAAACACAGAAAATAATTTCAAATCATCAGTCACTTTATAAAAATGAGCAATAATGCACTTATAATGGAGGTCTATGGGATAATGCATTGCACCACAGTAAATATCTAGTTTAGTCATGAAACTCTAGAGTGATAGGTCCTTTACATGTAGTCTGCAAGCAATCACGTGATTACTGCATGGCACAAGCTGACTGGCTCTGCTGATCCTGCAGCCAATGAGATTTAAATAGTCTGGTTCAGTGTTTGCTGTAGGCTAGTATATTTTAAGTTCCTCTGAAATCCTCCACCTCCCCCAGCTCCACCTGCCTAGATATTATACGAGATTTATGACTGTCTATTTGTGCAGCAGCAGCATATCTTAAATGCTCACAGCAGCATGTCTGTGTGTCTATTTGAAGTAGCAAGCCAGGTCCATACTTGCTCTGCAGCAGCAGTGGCAACGTAGCAGATCTAGTCCGTTTTTAGCCATGCTAAAACTATTCAGAGAGATACTGATATTGGGATATTGGTCTGTCACTACGCCTTGCACTGTGTTTGTTATTCTTTTTATAGTGAGCAACAAAAGTGCTCAGCGTGTCCAAACTGAAATGATTTTTTTTTTTTATCCTCTGTTGTGTTTGAGCATCTGAGAGCCGAAAGAGGACTGATTTCATTTGATGGCTCGTGATGTTTCGAGCACTCTGCCATCGTCTTGCGCCTGTGGATTTGATGATGAATTGAGATGGAGGCGTTTGTTTTCATCGTGGTGAGGGTGAAGATGGATGGATAACAATCACAGCTCTAATGGCGTGACTGATTCTTTCCCTGCACATACTGCACAACTTAAATGTCTTGTATTACAGAGTCTTTTCACTTGTGCCTTGTTTGCAAGAACTCACATTTACTGGAAAAGAGATTGGACAAATTGGCAAAGCTTTTCACATCTCAATCATAACTGCTGGGAGGAGAAGGTAAAAGGTTTTTTTTTTTTTTTTCTAGTGCCCTGCAGGAACGAGAGGCTCTGGCCCACTTTCCCCACACATTGTTTTAATCTAGCTGCAGCGGCTGAAACACTAGCCCAGCGAGAGCTTAACATGAGAGCTTCATTCATCTGCTTCCAAGCTCCCGGCGCGCTTTTGGACCCCTCGCATGTGGAGAATGGTGCAGATCGGGGCCATGAGCTGCTTACCTGAGGGACAAAAGAGGTCACGATCCCACTGATGTGAGATAGAGTTGAAAAATGGGTTGGGTTTTGGGCTGAATCCGAATGTAAGGCTGATTTATTAAGACAAAAAACATGTCCATGTTCTATTGACTGTGGAGATATTCCAACATTCACAACACAATGCTCAATGCTGTTGTTACTCATTTCATATGCAGAGATGTTAGCCAATCATAACAGAGGACATTTACATATAGGCTCTCTTCTATAATTCCAAAATGAGTAGGCATCATAGGCACTCGCCCAACACACTGGCTGTTCCAAAAGATATTCAGTGTAATTATGCTGTCTTCTAAGAAACCTTGCCAAATTCCTACCAAAACATGAATCACATGTATCCTTTATGGAGAAGGAAATTTCAGAATGTATAGCGATGAGCTCAGTGGAAAAAAACCATCCAAAATAACAGGCAATGCAAGAGTTTCCTGTATAATTCATTCAAGCCCTTAAAAATAAATCAATATAATTAAAATGGATTATTTTTTATTATATATTAGTGTTTTTGATTTATTTTTGTGATTATTACATGCTAAAGCCAAACTTCTGTAAGTTTGGTCTCCCATGCGGTGTACGCTTTCTATATGAGGCGAAGGGCCAGATTTACTAATATCTTGCACCAGTGCAAACCCTCTTTTGGCTTTGAAAACTGCTGCCATGATTTACTAAAGACACACAGTGAAAAATTATTGCGGAAAAGACATGGACATAGTACTTTTTGCGGCAGACCTTATTGCATATACATTTGTCGAAATTTTCGTAAAATTTAAAATGTAAAATTTATGGGAGGATCGTATTTAAAGGGTTTACCTCCAAATTTTGAGGTTAGGATGCTGCCTTAGAAGGTTGTGACCTATATAGGCAGTAGACAGCAAAGTAGCTCACTAGTTTTTGGAAAAGTGCTATAAAATGTCATTTTTCAATAATGAAAGAAAGCTATTTTCTGTGTATGTGTGATACTTCCAATTCATTAGTTGCTGTAAAAACCTATAGAATAACACAGTTTGATAGACGCTCCGAGCCACTGATTCGAAACAAAAGATTCGTAAAGCTTTGAAGCTTCATGAAGCAGTGTTTTGAAATCACCCATCACTAGATATTGTTGAATAAAGTCGTTATTTTGTTTTTTTGTCGCACAAAAAGTATTCTCGTTGCTTCATAACATTAAGAAAGGAACCACAGCAGTCACATGAACTGTTTTAAATATGTCTTTAGTAGCTTTCTGGGCATTGAAAGTGTTAATTATCTTGCTGGCAATGGAGGCCTCACTGAGCCATCGGGTTTTATCAAAAATATCTTAATTTGTGTTCTGAAGATGAACGAAGGTCTTACGGTTGTGTGGAACGACATGAGGGTGAGTAATTAATGAGAGAATTTTCAATTTTGGGTGAACTATCACTTTAAATCAGAAATAGCTCTTTAAGGTAACAATTGCAGGTTACCATTTTTTACAGTGTGTTGATGATGGGCCCATTATTCAGATCTGATTGCGTGTTGGCTGAGCTGACTGTATGAGTTAGATTTGCTGTTTTGCAAAAGCTGGCTTTACATTTACTTAGTTTTATTACAACAGTAAGAAATTTTTGCCATTATTGAGAGTTGAGTGATCTGCTGTAAATACATGAAGATGAGAAGAACTTTAAATTACACTGAGAGACGCTGGATATTTACTGAGTTATGCTGATATGCTAATTTTTTTCTGAGCCCTACCAAAGTTTATTACCCTGAGATGGCCAAGATTCAGATGAATCATGATGAAGATCTTAAAGGAAAATTCTGTTATTTACTCAGCCTTATGTCATTCCAAACCTGTATGACTTTGTTTTTTGTTGGGAACAAGCTGACATTCTGCTAAATATCTACTTTTGTTTTCCACATATGAAGGTGAGAAAATGATGACAGAATCACTTTAGCGTGAATTACCCCTAATGCTTTGGTCTTAAAGCTGGTTTTAATGCAAGTGCTTGCGGTGTACAAATAAGAGCACTGAAAGTCTGTTTTTAATTAGCGTGGAATGTTCAACAGTTGAGTTGTTTCCACATTGCTCTTTGTGAACACTCAGAATGCTTTGGCTAACCTTGCTGCCACACTAGTGAAAGGCACCAAACAAATTGTTCTTGTCACTAAAGTGGTTACCCGCCCCTACCGCATGCTTTTAAGAGCATCTGTCATTCTTTGCATTGCAAACTGTGCGGTCTGGCCAGATGATCCAAACCACAGTTTTTTAATGTGTGTACCAGCAAATTTATAGCAAAACAGTTTAGACTTCAGGGCTTACATTCCAATTAGTAAACTTTTACACACCATTGTCCATGGTATTTATTCATATTTTATACCATCATGCATGTGGTGAAACAACCCCTGCCCTGTTGTCTAACCCCTAGCATAGTAAATTGCATTAGATGAAAGGGAAACTCAACTTGACCGCGAGGGATACTGTAATTTAGCTTCTGTACGGGCCGAGCCGTTTGTGTTGAGTAGTCAGCAATGGATTCGGGAAGACAAAGATGCATTTCCCCTCTTCCGCTGTCCCCTACAGTCAGCTAGATTTTCTACCTAATGGGCATGAAAGTTGCAAATTGCAGCAAAATGGACGTGGCAGGATAAAAAGTGTATTAAAGTATTGATCGGAGCGGGTCAATGCGAACTGTATAGCCCTGCATCAAGCAGACAGTGGAACTGGAGCAAATCTCATCTGCTCTTTTGTTTGCACTTTGATTCTGGGTGAATGTTTGTGTCTGGTATTGATAGATATGTTTAGCTATTGATTTAAGAATTTCTGTGGGAAAAGCGCTACAGTTATTGAATAAGATGTGATTGTATTGTCTCTTGTAAGAGCAAAACGTCCCAAAAAAGAAAAACACTGTCAAAAAGATTTATGATTTCGTCTGAAATATGTTTATGGCTGACAGAATAGCTTTAAAACTGAAATTCACTAAGATTGAATTGTGGTCTCTGATAGCACTGTTTATTTGCGAGTCCTGTCTGTGTTCACTATAATAATTATGTAAAACAGGTTATGGCACAAACAGCCCCCCCCCCCCTCCAAAAAAGCACAATCTGTATGCTGTACTGTACAACATTGCTCCACCACTGTGATCCAGATACCTGAATCGGCTCTTTAAAATGTTGAAGGTGCACTACACCATACTTGATACCACACTTGATATGTATATTATTACTATGCTTTCCTTCGGTTTGATCACATGAATTACTGCTGTCATGTTCGCTAGAAGAAAATGCCAATGATTAGCTGACAATGACAAGGAAAAATTGTTAAGATTATTTGTAACATTTTTCTTTTGTCATTGTCATCTAATCATTGCCATTATATATATATATATATATATATATATATATATATATATATATATATAATATTAAAAAGTATATTTATAACATAAGTTGATTTTATATATATATATATATATATATATATATATACATACAGTCAAACCAAAAATTATTCAAACATTTTTGATATTTTTGGTATATTTTTACTAGTGGGCACAGGACACTATAGTTCATTTATGTAAGTGAGGATAGCAAAATAAAGTAAACTGTGACATTTTATACCCAAAAATTCTTCATACAGTGGACCACCAGTAAAACTGATAAAAATTTGGAACCAAAAATTATTCAGACACTTTGACCTGACCATGTTTTGCTTGTGTTATCTGACATAATTAAGATTATTTTTTTCTTGTCATATTTTATTACCATTTTTTTAGTGAATAAACTGTATTAATGAATGAAATGTTCAAGGTGTCTGAATAAATTTTGGTTTGACTGTACATACATCATTTTTATATAACTTGTTATAAATATACATTTGTATATATTTTAAAATACATTTAAGGTTAAACTAAATTATCAATGTCATTTTGACAAATGCTTTTTTTTCCACAATAATTATCCAACGTAGTAATCAATGCTCTTTTTTTCCATTAAAAATCCATTTCCACCTCAAAAATCTTGCGGTTAGTGAATAAAATGCTGTTTTTTGCACTGAAATGAATTGCACAAATGTTTAATTTAAAAAATGAGTCTTTGATGGGACTGAAAATGTAGCAAGTGAAATTGAGACTTGATGTTGTCAGATACATCAGAAATCAGGTTTCCCTCTGGGCTTTGATCCTGTGGCTGATCCAGACCAGGTGGAGAGAGAGGCGGCTGAGTCCAGCCATCACAGTTCTCTTATGATCAATCTTTCCTTTTCATTGACTCCTTTGCTTTCATCATCAGAACTCCTGAGGGGTTTGTCGATCTGCCGAGGGGGTGAGGTGCTACTGTATGCCCAAATTTTTTAGTCCAAATATGTGAAATATTGCATATGGTGGAGTCAGTATTGCAGAGTTTCGTGCTGGTTTTGTGGTTGATCCAGAGAGATCTGCTCTGCAGTGCAGCAGCTTTCTACAACACCTCCTCATTAAAGAAGAGCAGGACAGCACATAGAGTACTGTGTGTTCATGGAAGTGTGTGTGTGTGTGTGTCTACATGTGTCTTTATCTGCTGTCAGCTGTGTGTGTTCATTTGAAGAAGGAACTCTATAATGAACAGTGAGCCTCAAGGAGACATGGCAGCTTCCTTCTGGATGACCAGAATTGGGAGAAACTCTGATAGTCATGCAGTCACTGACCTCAGTTTCACTCTGAATGATTCCTAGGCTTTTTCTGTGAGTGTCTATAAAGAAAGGTCACGCAACAACCAATTATTTTACTGGATTTGATTGTGATATTTTTAGTGCTGGTGAATTTAGAGATGCAACTTCTTGAAGAGGTTTATCGTGCTGTGCTTTAACTTTTAATAGTGTTGGTGCATGTTTTAAAACCCTCTGTGGGAAGTTGCATCTTTAAATTCATCCTGTTTACAGCCATAAAAAAAACCTTCAACATTAAACTTCAGGACTGTTGGACTTCAGATCAAAAGTGACAGTAAAGACATTTATATAAGATTTCTATTTCAAATAAATGCTCTTCTTTAAAGGAATAGTTCACCCAAAAATGAAAATTATCCCATAATTTACTCACCCTCAAGCCATCCTAGGTGTATATGACTTGCTTCTTTCAGACAAACACAATCAGAGTTATATTAAATAATATCCTGGCTCTTCTCAGCTTTGTAATGGCATTGAATATAGCCTGAGTTTCTGATGCTTAAAAAAGCACATCCATCCATCATAAAAGTAATCCATACGACTCCAGTGGGTTAATGAATGCCTTCTGAAGCGAAGTGATGGGTTTTTGAAAGAAAAATATCGATATTTAAAACTAAAACAGAAGCACAGAGGATAGAGCAAAACAAAATGCCAGACATGAATTGGTCTAAAACAAGAAGTTGGAGGATTTTGATATAAGAGAAGAGGAGCTACATCATACGTCACACGTCGGGTCAGAGGTCACCCTTCCGCCGGAACTCGACTCTCTCGTGAACGTGTACGGCCGTTGCCAGAAGCCAGTGATTATAGAATAAATTTTAAATATGGAAATGTTTCTTACAAAAACCCATCATTCATATGGATTACTTTTATGATGGATGGATGAGCTTTTTAGAGCTTCAAAAACTTGGGCTGTTAAATGCCATTACAAAGCTGGGAAGAGCCAGGAAATGATTTAATATAACTCCGATTGCGTTGAACTATTATAAATTATAAATAAATGAACTATAAATGAATTATTATTAATTCGACTCGGCATGTTGCCCTGAATCTAATCAGACCAATTTTGTGATTTTGGAGTAAACCGTTCAGGAGTTATAAGTGAAAAAAGCCATTTTTCATATCTCCGGACGACTTGGTGGCACTATGCCGAAACTCTACATATTGCCTCAAGTCATGCTTGTGATGATATGTACCAAGTTTGGTCTGAATACGATAAGGCATTGTGGAGATACAGCTTTAAGTCTATTTTCGTGAACGCTACGTAAAATTCATTTGCGCGTTATTTGAAAACAGTTTCATGAAGCAACTTGAATTCCATAACTTTTTGTCAGCATCATTTGAAGATGATGTGGTATAATTTTGGAGAAAATTGGACAAACCATCTAGGACGTGAAAAAGTAGGAACAGGAAATCAGAAGAAAAAAGATGTTTGTTTCTAGCCCTTACGGTTCAAAAGTTATTAGCATAAACATGAGTGAAAATTTGGACAGGTGATGGCGCTAGAGGGATTGATTTAGAGACTCCAAAATTGGTGTGGTTAATGTTGGGACAGTTCTCTATCTGTGTGCCAAATTTCATAACTTTCCTGAAAGTTAACTTCGGTGCTTGTCCCCTACATATATTAAAATAGAAAACCATTATTTTAAATTGTAATATTTCACAATATTACATTTATTATTTTACTTTATTTTTGATCAAATAAATGCAGCCTTCACTGCTATAAGATCCCAAGCAAATTGTGATCAGGACTTGTTTAGTGGGTGCATTTGTGGCATTACCATAATATTATTATTGTTATTATTTGCATAATTTGCAAAAATTTCCATAAGTTGCATTATTTCTTTAGTGAATCAGGTGCAATGCCGACAGTGTGTGCAAATAAATGGTTTCATTATTCATGAATTTGGTTTGAGGCAGTTAATAGCAAATAAATTAAATATTTTCAAGCTAGTCCACTGATTTCAGATTTAGCCACCTCTAAATATCACTGGCTAGTCATGTTACATCAACTGTCTAAGTGAGTGCCCTGGACCAAAATAACCTGAACCAAATTTTATGCTAATATTTTAAAAGTGTTACTACATATGACTACGGAAAGCCCAGGAATGATGCAGAGCCATGTTAGTTTGGATTAAAAGAGAGTGCATGAAGCTTTTACTGTGTCAGGTAACCTACTGTAGCTCATATGGCAAAAGTTTGACTATAAAACTCAGTTCCTTATGTTCCTTGTCACATTGTGTTCAGCATGCACTAACAGTTAGAATAACAGGCAGATGATCGCATTGTTTTCTCTGCGTGTCACCAAGAGTGATTGACACGTGCGGTGTTCAGCTGGAGATAATGAGCTTTTTCACATGAGTGTCATTGCCTGCTTGAACACCTCCAATTCAAATGAGATGCTCATCAGCCTCCAGAGGCCCAGCTGAAAACCAGAGAGGAGTCGAATCCCTGCCTCAAGAAGCATTTTGTTGTGCCCTCTTTTCTTTTTGTATACCAAGCACCCTGTCGTTTGGATGGCAGCGTAGCGGGTACCAGGGCATCAGGTACAGCGTTCACGGGTGTTGATGCCACAAGCTGGAATCTCATCAGCTGCAGGAAGGGATTAGAGAATTCTTCCTGCCATCAAAGTGTTGCCTGCAGTCACTGGAAAGAATTGCTTGGGATTTAATGGGAAAGAAACATTCCTCACCTCACACCACACCCACACGCCAGATTATAGGCAAAATAGCATTTATGCTGAATATTTGATTGGTAAATATAGGTGAGCTCAACAAATAAGCTGATCTAGATCAGACATTTTCCTGAGTCGAATGTCTCTCTGAGGTGATCACTGTGTGTCATGTCAGATGAATATCTCAAAGTCATGAAAGAGAACTGAATTTAGGATTGGATGTCTGAGAGTGGTGGCTTTCTTTTTCACAGTTTGGGCTTCAAATAGTTCTTGTTTGAGGCTTATTGTGCTTAATATATAATTTTAGTTAGATACTTTATGATGGATGGATGCACTTTTTTTTCTTTTTTTTTTGGCTTCAAAATCAGGCCCCCATTCACTGCCATTATACAACCCGAATTCCGGAAATTTGAATAAAATGAAAACTAAAAGACTTACAAATCACATGATGCAATATTTTATTCACAATAGAACATAGATAACATAACAAATGTTTAAACTGAGAAATTTTACAATTTTATGCACAAAATGAGCTCATTTCAAATTTGATGCCTGCTACAGGTCTCAAAATAGTTGGGACGCGGGCATGTTTACCATGGTGTATAATCTCCTCTTCTTTTTAAAACAGTGTGAAGACGTCTGGGCATCGAGGTTATGAGTTTCTGGAGTTTTGGTGTTGAAATTTGGTCCCATTCTTGCCTGATGTAGATTTCCAGCTGCTGAAGAGTTCGTGGTCGTCTTTGACGTATTTTTCTCTATAGGTGAAAGATCTGGACTGCAGGCAGGCCAATTCGGCACCCGGACTCATCTATGACGAAGCCATGCTGTTGTAATAGCTGCAGTATGTGGTTTTGCATTGTCCTGCTGAACTACACAATGCCTTCCCTGAAATAGACGTCATCTGGAGGAGAGCATATGTTGCTCTAAAACCTTTATATACCTTTCAGCATTCATAGTGCCTTCCAACACATGCAAGCTCCCCATACCGTATGCACTTATGCACCCCCATACCATCAGAGATGCTGGCTTTTGAACTGAATGCTGATAACACGCTGGAAGGTCTCCCTCCTCTTTAGCCCGGAGGACATGGTATCCGTGATCCGTGATGACTCGTCTGGCCACAGAACACTTTTCCACTTTGAAACAGTCCATTTTAAATGAGCCTTGGCCCACAGGACACGACGGCGCTTCTGGACCATGTTCACATATGGCTTCCTTTTTGCATGATAGAGCTTTAGTTGGCATCTGCAGATGGCACAGCAGATTGTGTTTACCGACAGTGGTTTCTGGAAGTATTCCTGGGCCCATTTAGTAATGTCATTGACATAATCATGCCGATGAGTGATGCAGTGTTGTCTGAGGGCCCGAAGACCACAGGCATCCAAAAAAGGTCTGCGGCCTATTTCAATGTTATTTTTCGTATTGTGCAGACCTAATTTACAGTAATCCCGGGAAGTTTTTGTAAGCAGCAACACTAAAAAGTCATCTTCTGCTCAGTCATTTTGACAGCTCTAGGTAAGGAACAATGGTTTCAGTGCAGCACCGGTCGTAAATATGCACCCTGAGGAAAAAAAAACCCAGAAGTGACCGTGCATAGAGCCTATTTAGAGAGAAATTAAACGGAGACCGAGAAGAAAAAAAAACGTAATTCACAAGCGTACACATATTGAACCATGGATGTTATACCGAATGGTTCAATGTTATATTGAGAATTGTGACATCACTAATTGATAGACACTTTATTGTTGTCACGATATATATTGTCATGCCGCCCAGCCCAAAATAAAGTTTAATTTGAAAAATCATTAATCTTTCCAAACAGGCATCTTTCCAATACCAATCCATTTTCAAACACTGCTCTATATTAGATGTGTTCTGAGGCTGTTTTCGTCTGGTGTTGTGTGGGAATGAGAGAACCATGAACCTGCACTTGACCTGTCAGCGCTGGGCCAAAGAGCGCTTGTATTTACTGCTGCGTTTCTGGACACTTGGTGTAATGCAGCACTAATCTTTGTCTTTTTTATAGCTCAATAGACTCATCTGTGCAGCAGAGACATAAAATACAGCTTTAATGTGAAGCGTTTCACTCTAGGAAGATGTTCACATGAGACACCAGACTTTCATGTGTGATATTAAACTTTTAAACGCCGGCGGAGAATAATATTTCAAGAGGATGTCCGAACTTTGACAGATAAATGCAGTGTAAATCGGCTTAAGATGAACCATGTGCTGCGCTGCACGGTAAAGCACATTTATCTGTATGTTCTTGCCTTTCTCCTTTCTCTCAACCCCCAAACACACAAGCAGGCACCATCAGAACAAACCCACCTCCCCCTCTTCCCGTTTGTGTGCATTTACAGTTTCCAGCAAAGCTGAGTGAGCACAACAACAGAAATACAAAGTGCCTTCTCTCATTCTCTCAGTTTTCACCTCTGTCTTTGCTGAATCAAAAGGCAATAGACTGGCCTCATCACTCCAGAGTCTACTGTAATGTTTTTCAGAAAACTAAAAGAGGAAAGAATAACTAGATTTTTATATTTTCTAAAGAAAATGTGATTGGCATGCTGTTCCAAACCTGTTCACTGAAGAAAAAAAAAAAAAAATGTTGTAGTATTTACTTTTTCAATTTGTAGGATTTAACTTTTACTGTTTTTACTGACTTTACTGTAAATTTCTCAAATAATTACGAAGAAACAGAAAGTAACACATTAAATGTGAAATTCAAAAAACAATGTTTTACAAAGTATGACTTTCTTCTGTTTCTTCTTCTTTTATTTTTTTATTTTTTTGGTCCATACAATGAAAGTCAGCGAGGTCCAATGTTGTTTGGACTCCAATGTTCATCGATATATCTAATTTTGAGTTCTGCAGAAGAACTCATACAGGTTTGGAAGGACATGATGGTGAGTAAATGTTGACCGAATTTTCATTTTTGGGTGAACTGTCCATTTAAGGGTGGAATATCTTTTTAACTATACAACTAACAGCATTGCAGCATATGAAATAACACTAAATAACCAATGAAACTTGAAAACCTAGTTTATATAACTGAAACTTGAATCAATGAACTTAAGCAAATCAGTGAATCACTTCATGAACCGTCTGAGCCAAGTGACTCACTAAAATGAATCCGACATCTTAGCCTCATACAATCGAGAAGAAACATTGAGGTTTGATTTTACTCAACTGTAGAGCTGTAGGAATGAATTACTGATGTAGTATAGCAAAATGCTACTTCTGTATTTTTTTTCCCACATTGTATTATGAAACTTGATGGAATAAAATAGCTGTAGCACAAATGGTGTGGGACAAGTTACTCACTGTACTTAGGATTAGAGGTTTGTTTGAATCCATAACCCTTATTATAGCAATACAAGCACCATCCTATTATGCTTTTTTACACTTTCTTTAGTGTGTTATGTTGCTGTTAGAGCATGAAAAACATCTGAAAACAAACTCCAAAGGGAGTTATTCTCTATATCTTTGCGCACTGTTTCTGAATTCCCTGAAAAGCTTTGATTGTAGTCTCAAGTTTTGTTCCAGGAATGTGCATGTCACAAATTATCTCTCATTAAAATATTTCCCGCCCAAGGCATATGCAAAAAAACCCCAGCCTGGTTGAGTTGGTTATGGTAAGGGGCGTAATATTCCCAAAACATGCTTGA